>NW_025335761.1:60439186-60443262 GCF_004798865.1 Varanus komodoensis
AACAGCATTAGGCTCTTCTCCAGGGAGTCCTTCCTTCTCATTAGGTGGCCAAAGCATTTGAGTTCCATCTTCAGTATCTGGCCTTCTAAAGAGCAGTCAGGGTTGATCTCCTCTAGGACTGAGTGGTTTGATCACCTTGCGGTCCAAGGGACTCGCAGGAGTCTCCTCCAGCACCACAATTCAAAGGCCTCAGTTCTTTGGCGCTCAGCCTTCCTTATGGTCCAGCTTTCACAGCCATACATTGCAACTGGGAAAACCGTAGCCTTGACTATACGCAGTTTTGTTGGCAGGATAAAGCAATAAGCTGGTGTAAATTCTCTAAAAACTTTAAACAAAAACCTGCCCTGCTAAACGCTGAACTCTGTAATGCATGAAATAGTGCATAGTGTGGTTGCTGGATTTCTGTTTTGGTTTTGTTTCCAAAACTGGTGTCTCAGTGTACTCTTTTTATCACATGTGTCAAAGATTACTTATTTGTATTTTGAAATAAAGACAAATAAACATGGCCAGAGCTGTCCCATTTTTCTTCCATGGGCACTTGGTCTGCTCGCCAAACTGCTATTTTCTGAAAGGGATTAGTCTGCACACACAGGCCTAAGCATGGAAACTCCTTCGCAAGAGAATCATTGGGGGCCTGAGGGGTGCTCACATGGGCCTGGGCTGCCCTCACATTTCCAGGCATGTATAACACAGAAGCACAAAGCCCCCAGATCCTATGAAAAGTGCTTTTTTGCGGGGGGGGGGACACTTGCTCAATTCTTCCCAAGCAGTATCCCTAAGATTTTTGAAAGAGGGTACTAGAAAGTCCCAGCTGTCTTCTTGGGATTTCAACTCCACCTGAGTGGAAAGCATAATCAGAAGTGACAAAATGCGAGGGAAAGTCCAGTTAGGATGGGACTTGAGGCTTGTGATTTAAAGAGACAAGCCTTCCTCCTTGTATGGGAACTTTCGCAAGTTCTGAAGCCCTCCAGGGAGGGGGAAGCCTTTCCCAGCTGTGCCGATCCCATGTAATTGAAACACTGCACTTTGTTCAGATATGCTGTCCATGTACTACATTGAATGAAGACTGCTTTTTGCAGTTACACTGCCTTGCAAAGAATCAGATTCCCTTGACAAAACTATCTCCTGCAAAAAGAAACAGGAGCGAGCATTGTACTATTAGCTAGTTTTCCTCGCAAGATTACAAGCTGGAAATCAAGACTGAGGCTAGGCCAAGACCACAAAATGTCATTTGCGGGACACCTTCAGCATGGCGAACGAGGTCTGCTTTGCAGCTTCTCTGCCCAGGGTCGAGCTACCCCTCTTCTTGGTCTTCCTGCTGATATCCCAGGGAACACCATAGTAGCCTTGAAGGCCCCGACTGAGAGCCATTCTGGCTGGCCTTTAAAAAAGGGAGGGCAGCATTGAGATGACAAGAGAGGACGCTCGACCCTCAATCCCAAGTGAGGGATCCATGAGGTGCTCCACCAAGGAGCCCAGCAGTATCTTGGGGAGGGGGGCAGCCTATGGGCCCCTTTAAAAAATGGTAGCAGCCCCTTTATGCACCTATATATCTATTTACTTAGCTATTTATATTTATTTATTTATTATTTATTTATTAAAACATTTTTATGCTGCCCCATTCGCCAAAGCCTCGGGGTGGCTTACAACAATTAGTTAAATAATTATAATTAAAAATATAAACATTAAAATAAAATACATACAATATAAAATAAGCCGCCCTGGCCAGATAAAATTCAATAATATTAACATTTAAAATGCTGTTTAAATAAAAAGGTCTTCGCCTGGCGCCGAAAAACAAATAATGATGGCGCCAGGCGGACCTCTCTGGGGAGCGCGTTCCATAACTTAGGCGCCACCGCTGAGAAAGCCCTCCTCCGGGTACTCACCCTCCTAATTTCTTTCACGGAGGGTTCCCGGAGAAGGGCCTGCACATATGCCCTTCAATTACCCCATCTGAACAGGGGTAAAATGGGGGGGGGGGCTGTCCAAAAGAAGCAGCCCCTGCCTTCTCCACTGTCCAGTACAGGCTACATGTAAGAAAGACCCACACCTTTCCCATTTGCTAGGACTTGTCAGACTTGTTGGAAGGTCTGAAACATTTGTTCTGAAAAGCAACAGTAGCACCTTGGAAAGAGCCAGTTTGCAAGGGCTTGACAAAACGGGGCCAGCAGCAGATTCTTTGCCTCTGGGGAGTCTTCGCCGTGCCAAGGATGGGTAACTCAGCGGCACAAGACCCTCAGAAAGGGGCTTTGGGGGGATACTGCGATCATAGAAACAGAGCGAGTCAGAAGGGGCCTCCCGGGCCATCTAGTCTGACCACCAGCTCCAACCGGCTCGGCTCACGACATGCCCACCATGTGGACGTCCAGCCTATCCTTGAACACCCGCACCGATGGGGCCTCAACGACCTCTCGTGGAAGCGCATTCCACACCCTCGGGGTCCCGACTGTCAGGAAGCGCTTCCTGGCATCCAAATGGAACCTTTGCTCCCTGAGCTTTGCTCCGTTGGAGCGCGTCCTGCCTTCCTCTGCAGGGGAGAACAGGTCTCTCCCCACCTCCGTGCAACACTCCAATCCCCCCCTTCCAAGCAAGATCCCTTGGATTTGAGTTGAGGAATTGCAAGTCCCAAGTGCCCCCTTCATTTTGTCATTGAGCCCAAGGTCCTAGCATCTTGGTGGGCAGCAAAACTTAGGGGGGATGCCAGTGTGGAGGGGGTAGGGAGAGGCGGCTATGCCTCCTGGCATGGGCGCTTCCCTAGTTTTGCAGCTGGGGGGGCACATGTGAGACGAGGCAACTGGGGACACCAAATCTCTCCCCAGAAACCAGGCGAACATGTTGGGCAGCAGGTGGCGGAGCCCCTTCCCGCGTGTGGCTGTAACAGAGAGAGGAGGAAAGCCCTTGACACTTCTGTGGGGCCCTCTTGGGTGGGGTGGGGGCGGGGGGTGTCTTCTGGACCACCATGTGCCTGATGGCCTGTCTGACACATTGCTGCCCCGGGGCCAAGAAGAAGGTTTCAAGCACTGAGGAAGCCCAACTAAAGGGCTGACAGAAATGGCAACTTTTCCAATCCAAGCCCAACTCACCAGCTTAGCAAGTTTGGTGCAAACTACGAAGAATTTTACTTTCCTGTTCTTCCCTCCCTGAACTCAGGCGGTTGCTGATGCCTCCTTTTGCCATCCCACACCCTCCTCTAAACATTTAGTAGAGTAAGATGAGAGTGGTGAAGTCTTGAGGTGGCCAACTGTATTTCAGGTGTCCTGAGAACCTGACAAGTGCTCAAAACTGTCTGTCTGTGCCGGTCAGATTGCAATGTATGGCTGTGAAAGCTGGACCATAAGGAAGGCTGAGCGCCGAAGGATTGAGGCCTCTGCATTGTGGTGCTGGAGGAGACTCCTGCCAGTCCCTTGGACCGCGAGGCGATCAAACCGGTCAGTTCTAGAGGAGATCAACCCTGACTGCTCTCTAGAAGGCCAGATCCTGAAGAGGAAACTCAAATACTTTGGCCACCTAATGAGAAGGAAGGACTCGCTGGAGAAGACCCTGATGCTGGGAACAATTGACGGCAAAAGGAGAAGGGGACGGCAGAGGATGAGGTGGCTGGATGGAGTCACTGAGGTAGTGGGTGTGAGTTTGGGGGGACTCTGGGGGATACTGGAGGACAGGAAGGCCTGTGGGAATGTTGTCCATGGGGTCATGATGGGTCAGACACGACTTCACAACTAAGAACAACAAATGGGTCAGAACCTTTTAAAAAACGTTTGGTTAACTAGCCCTGCTTTGGTGCATTTAACTCAATCTGCGGGTAGGCTTATTCATCTCCATTCCCCAAACAGCCTCACGTTTTGATTTGTGCTGATCAAACTGCTCCTTGAGGATTCCTGGGTCAGGCCGGGAAGCGGCGTTGGGCGAAAAGTGGGCAAGTTTGGCCCAGAGCACAAGCCGTGTTGAAGGAGCAAAGCAAGCCGGAGTGGATCCGCTGCAGTTCTTCCTTTTTGTCCCTGATCCCCACAGCAACAAACCCATTTCGGCCAGGGCAACTTCTTCTTCCTTCTCTTTCTCCTCCTATATTTTTA
>NW_025335761.1:60443362-60562035 GCF_004798865.1 Varanus komodoensis
GCTCCGCGCCCTCCCGGGCGATCCCGCGCGCAGCGGCAGGGGCAGGGCAGGCGGGGGCGGCCCGCGGGCGGCGGCCAAGCGCCTCCCCGGGGCGGCGGGGGGCGGCCGCCCCGGCCCATAAAGGGCGGCGGCGGCGGCGGCGCTCCCTGCCTTCCCGCCTCGCCATGTCGTGCGTGCTGTGCATCCTCGAATGGTGCTGCGCGCTCGTCGTCCTGGCGCTGCTCATCCGGCGCTGGCTGCGCGCCGACGCGGACCTGACGCTGCTCTGGGCGGAGTGGCGCGGCAAGAAGCCCGGTAAGGGCCGCGGGGGGCCTCGCCCCCCTCCCCGGTCGGGTGCGACGTGGCGGCGCTTCCCGTCCGCGCGGCGAGGCAGGGGGGCGGGCGCGTCCGGGTCCCGCGGGTGCGAGTCCCGCGCAGCTCCCACTGACGGGGCGCTTCGTGGCGCGATGGCTCCATCAAGCCGCCCGGAGGGTCGCGCAAAATTGTGCCCGCTTTCGAGAGCGCCAGGTCTCTTCATCTGACCAGATGCGGGCGGGAGGAGAAGAGGGAAAAGGCGCACTTGACGCTGAAGTCACATTCTTGCTTCCTTGCTTCTCGTATTCTGTCCCCACAGAGTAGTTTTTATTTTATCTTCCTTGATGAAGAGGGCAAGAGATTTCGAAAGCTTGTACGGTTTGAGATCTTTTTGCCTGGCCTAAGAAAAGGAATACCGTTGTTATGTGTGTTAGAAGATAACTTTTAGCCAGCGGCGCCTCTTCTGCCTTCTAATTATAATCATGAGCCTCCCGATGCATTGGCCTTGATTTTATTAAAAACGGGTTGGACATGAATCACTTTTGCCAGATCATTCTGTGTTGGACTGCAGTGTCCATGAGTCACGGCCAGCTTGGGCTGTCCTGGCAGGAAATAAACGGAGATTTAGCCCACTGCATCTGGAGGGCATTTGGCATGAAGAAGACTGAATTTAAAAGTTCATGGATAAGCCATTTACTTCTAGAGAGATTAAATAATATCACTTCTCTTTCCTTCTGTCTGTCTCTGTACCTCTGCGTCTTTAAGTTCCTAAGGAGAGGCATCTGGAAACAAAGTTTATTGTTAGAGTAAACAGGAATGGCTTTGCAGAAGACAACATATTTGCAATGCGTCTGTGCAGAAGTTCCATGAATTCAGGCTGTAATGAAAAAACTGTTGTTCTCCAGTAGCCAGGTCAAAGTTTTCAAAGTTCTCAACCCTCAGTTTTGGAGAAACTCTCAGAACGCACCTTAGGCACAACCAAAAGCCACAAAGGTGAAAGTTGTAGGCTCAAAAAAACAGCCTATTTTAGCTTAAAACTCTTTCTGTCGATAATTTTAAGTCTTAAGAGAGGCCCTTTAACTGGTGAGGCTGTGGGGAGAAGCATGCGCACAAGAGTCAAGAAACCGCCGCCTGTGACGGGGGAAGAGGGGCGAGTGGCCATCCACAGAGTCCTGAGTGGGCTGGGTTTAGTCCTGAACCTGAGGTGCTGCACCCCCGTTTTCGGCCTTCCAGAAGGTGTGACCCTTCAAGCTGAATGGAGATCACCAAGAAGGCATTTTGGCCTGTGCTGCCCCCATGTAAAAAAACCATCCTGAAGAAAAATCAGTACCTGCAAGGGTTATGAAGAATCATTAGGGTCAAAGTACGCTGGCAAAGATGCTATGGGAATCCTTGGGTGCAGTGCAGCCCAAGACTGGTGGCCTGGCTGGCTGGGAAAATCTGGGATTCCTGGGGGGGGGGGGGGGTTCTGTGCAAGGATTGCTATTGGCCTCAGCTATTGGCCATCTCTCGCCAGAAAATTTGGAATCAGGCTAATTTGCATTAGGTGATTTGCATTGAAAAAGATAGTGATATAATTTAGTGTATTCGTTTTAACCTGCATTTAGTGAACGACCAAGTATTCCGTGTTAACTGTTCCATACAACCCAGATAATTGACCTGAAATATTAGAAGGAAAAAATACAGCACACATAATGTGTTTTATATTGTATTATAGGACACCTTCATTGGGTTCCTTGTAAACATTAAACGCAATGATAGTGCGTTGGGTCCTTTGCATGGGTTGCATTCAGGTGTGTTGTAGGGAGACACCAATGTAGTAGAAATTGTGGATACGCTTTGGCCTCAGTCCCATCAAGGTGATTGTACACCTCTGAACTTTCAGTGTGTTGATCCAACAAAGCTTTCTCTGTGGCCTCTCTCTTTTTGGAAGGAGAACACAGGATACATTATACCCTGGCCTTTCCCCATATCCTGGAACACCTCCCTTAATACCTCTATGAAGCTAAGTTCCCAGTGTTGGATTCTCCCCGCACCAGCTGTTGGGATGGGAGGGGGGATTGCAGCCCATATCCCCAGCTGTGAGGTCACAGTTCTGATTCCAGCCTCAGATCTGGGCCTTCACAGCCCCCTAGATGCTGTTTAGGAGCCATAGGATCAGTTCTCTAGAAATTTTACCAACTGCTAGAACAATGCCTGATACGCTGCAGCCGCTCATCTGTTTCAACCAAGTTCCAGTCTCTTCCCCTAAAGCTCCTCCTGTAGAAATGCATCTTGCAAATTCACTTTTCATAGCATGCAAAAGCTCCTCCGGTTTGTCTGGCATGCTGCCAATCAGGTCCTTTGGGTGGTTTCCTGTTTTTGCTGGTATGAGAGAAGCTGTTCCTTGTTCCACCCGCTCCACACAGTTCATTATTATGTGCCCCTCTTGCCATGTTGTCTCAAATCTCTTAGTTGTTTCTATTTTCTTTTGCTTTCTACATTAAAACATCCGTCAGAAAAGCTAACAAGCTCCTTTAGTAAGATAGGTTTGGCCCTTCAGTCCTGGCCCAACCACTCTTTGAAAGAACGGAGGTTGCACAACGTTTCAAAGCGGATTATCGAAATGGGCACTGATCCAAAACTGTCCAGAGCACAGTTAATAATAATAATTCACAACTGGATCACCCGCTTGACAGCTGGAGCTGTCTCAGCAGAGCACAGACTGCACTCTGAAGAAACAGGCCTCTGATCCAGGTGCACAATAGATTCCGGCTTTGCTGATCTGATCTGTTCTGCATCACATGTGGTAATTGCAGAAATTCCTTTTTATCTGATGCAGCATTCCTTCTGTTAGGGTTGATTGATGTGACTGTTCAAGCACCTGTGGATGGAATATATAAAGTAAGACGTACGTGTGTGTGTGTGTGTGTGTGTTAGGAAGAGTGACAGAGACGGAGACATTTGTACCTAACTTTTCACTTTAGGGCAGCTTACAATAAAAATACAAATGCACTTCCAGAAATGTAAGAAAATGCATGGACAAAGCCAAATAAAAGCAACAGAAACGATCAGTTTTAACCAAATGCAACTCTACCTAGCACCATTAATTGCTATGAAGCGTAGCCTTGGGCAAGCTTAAATATCCTTCAGCTCCCAGCATGCCCTGGCCGGATGCTTTTTTCTGTCAGAATTTACCCAAGGTTGTACCTTTGTTTTGTTTCTATACTGCTCTTCATCACAGTTGGTGGGGAAGGCTAATTACAAGGTGAAAAACACATAGGTGTGTAATAAAGGCCTTGTAGATGAGCCTGCAGTGACAACAGCAGTCAACCTTAGCTTATAAAAGGAGATTGCCTGATGTCTGAAAGAAAGCAAAGTTGGCACCAGGCGGAGGCCTGTGCAGTTTGATGGGGCTGCTGAAAATGTCACTTGAGGCGAAGCTGGTTTTGTCCTAAGAACATTAGCAAAGCCCTGCGGGGTCAGACCCAAGGTCCTTCTTGTCCGGCACTCTGCACACGTGGTGGCCAAGCAGCTGCCCGCAGGCTCCCTCCAGCAGGATGGGTGCAAGGCCTCCTCCTTCCCGGCTCCTCAGCAGCTGGTGTGTGCAGGCAGGCCTCCTCTGGGGAAGGAGGGAGCCCCTGGCCACAAGGCTAGTGGCCACGGAGAGCTGCCCCCTCCTCCTCCTCCTCCATGAATCTGTCCCGTCCCCCTTTAAAGCCATCCAGATCGGTGGCTGTCGCCACTTCCCATGGCAGCAAATTCCGCAGGTCACTGTACGCCGTGTGGAGGAGTCCTTCCCCCGCCCTGTCCCAGTCCTCTCCCCGGTCAGCCTCACGCCCTCCGGACACGCCGGGCTGCGCTCCCCACGATGCCCGGCCAGCGTGGCCAACGCCGTCGTCGCGGATGACAGCAGTCCTGGACCCAGCAAGGTCAGCCCATGACGCTGGCTGACGAAACAGATCAAAGGACGGGCTTGTTTGCACAGCTCCGTCCTGGAAGCGGCTTCCACAAGGGGTGGCGAAGGCCACGAATGGGGACGGCCAGGCAAGGGGGTGGCCAACTCCTGGACCGCCCTCTGGGCAAGGCATTTGAGGGCTTCAGAGAGCAGCCTTGGCACTGCTTGGACAGAGGCAGCTGCCCTAGCCATTTGAGCTATTAAATTTGGTTCAGCTTTGTAATGAAATACTACAATGTTTTACTGTTATTTACATTTTTATTCTATTTCATGAATTGTAAGCTGCTCAGAGACCTTCAACTATTGGGCAGGGTAGAAATACATGGCAACCAGTTCTGATGACTACAAGCTACGTTCAGTGTTGGAGGCCGTGTGCCTCTGTGTGCCGGTTGCTGGGGAACATGGGCAGGAGGGGCTGTCACACTCATGCCCCAGACGGAGGGCTGGCCACGGTGAGAGCTGAATACTGGGCGAGATGGTCCCTTGGTCCAATTCAGCAAGGCTCTTGTATTCTTAACCAACCTGGAGGATGCAGTGGTACAGAAGGGCTGTTCTTGCCTGTTTCTCCTGGCTGCAGATGATGGGAGCTGTAGTCTAGCCCTGGGAAGGTGTTGAGTTGGGGAAGGTTCATATAAGCATAGAATAGTAGAGTTGGAATGGGCCCCACGTTACATTAGTCCCTCTCAGAAGGCTGTCCAGTTTCTTTTTTGAATGTCTCCAGTGTGGGAGAGCCCCCCCCCCCCACCTCTCCAGGCAGCTGGTCCCACTGAGCTGTCACAATTTGAGTTGATTATTCCATGTTCTACCCTCTGGTATCGGTGAAAAGAGATCTCGACCTTCCTCTTTGTGGCAGCCTTTGAGGTCCTTATAGAGGGATACCATGTCCCCCCTCAGTTTCTCTTCTCAAGGCTGAGCATGCCCAGTTCTCTCAATCTCTCCTCACAGGGCAGTGTGATCCAGTGTGACCCCGGATCATTTTTGTTGCCCTCCTCTGGACCCTTTCTAATTTACCTGCATCTTTCTTAAATCTTGGTGCCCAGAATCTTCTTATTCCTTCCTCTGCCTTCTGCTGGAGGACGTCAGCAACGCATGTCAGGAATCTCTTGGAGGGTCCATGTTTGGCAGAAATTGTCTCCAGCATATATCAGGGAAATTGAAGTCCCCTTGAGAACTGTATTGTTCTTCTTGGAAATCCTGGCAAGTTCTTTTTGAAGATTGCATTCTCCTCTTTTTGACTCGGTGGTCAGTAATGGAGGGCAATAACTATGCGTTTTCTTATTTTTTGCTCCCTTTAAATTAAGCCAGGTGCTTTAGTGGGGCTACTAAGTTCCTCTTGTATTTCTGTGCAGATATATGTGTTTCCTACATTTAGTGCAATTCCACCTCCCTTTTTGTCCTTTCCATTTTTCTTGAACAGCTTGTATACATCAGTGGTAAAGTTCCAGTCTCGTGAGTCATCCCACCAAGTTCCAGTTATTCCTATAAGATCGTAATTGCCTTCGTGTTCTATGAGCACAAGTTTGTGTTAGTTTTTGTCCCTTACTCTGAGCATTGAGACATCAAAGTTCATTCTCACTGTGTGCTGGTTTTCTTCCTACTTTTTTTGGAGAACGATGTTGGGCCCTGCTTGAGAGTTTTCTCTGCTGAAATACCTAAGTTTTTGTCAGGTGATGGTCCGCCACCCTTCACGCCCCCCTTGCTTGTTCCAGTTTAAAGCCCCCTTGATGAGCTTTTCCATGTAGCAGCCCATCATCCGTCAATAGCCTGTCTTCCAGGAACCTTAGCTTGTGGTCCCAGAATCCAAACCTTTCTTTATGGCACCACCATTGTAGCCAGTCGCTCACGTGAAGAATTTCTGTTTGCTATCCGTTCCTCTTCCATGTACTGGTAGGACTGGCTAGAAGACTCTCTGGGTCCTGGTGTTTTTGATTTTTCTCACTAGAGCTTTGAAGTCTGATGTTACTCCATCAGAGCTTCTCCTGGTAGCTTTAGTTCCCACGTGGATGAAAAGGGGTATTTGACAGTGGGTTGTGTGAGATGTGTGAACCTATATATCTTTAAGCCTGGCTCCAGGGAGACAGCATTCTTGGCAATTCTCTGGGTTGTTGTGACATACATATTTTTCTATCTCATACAACAGGGAATCTCCCACAACAAACACTCTTCTTTGTGGTTGCAAACTTCGATATCTTTTCCCTTTCCTGGTTGACCTTTTGTCTCTTTTCCAGAGTTACTCAGGGTGTCGTGTATCTTTCACTGTGGGTTTCCCACTTGTCTCATCCTTGAGTAACTTAAGAGTTCCGCTGCTTCCACTGGGCACAGGGTGTCTTCTAGTTCTTCATCATTTAACGGTCATCCTGTTCCAGGGAGTTTCCTCATTTTCCCTTCCCTCAGACATTTCTTCTTCTGCCTCAGCTTGTTGATACACTGCTTGTAATTGGCTGTTGCAGCTCTACCTCAGTCTAAAAACGCTTCATCTTCTTTTATTACCTTGAAGGTCAGTACTTGCTGCTCCAGTGCTCTCACCTTTTCTTCTACCAGGGCTACTAGCCTGCATGTGTTGCTTGTTGCAAGGTATCTTAAACATGTGAAGGCTATTCTTGCACAAAGCTCTTTGCACCTATTCATTTGAAACATGATAGACTTGGTCACCTCGGGGGGGGGGGGAGTATCCCTGCAAACATCGTCAAATTTTGCCCAAAATGCATTTAGGGATTTTTAAAAAATGAACTATAAAGGTTCACAAAATTCACTGGACTCCTCTTTTCTGAAATTTGGCAGAAGGGCCTTCTAAGGAGGTCTTAGGCTTGCAGATTCTCTCCAAATCTAACAAATGGGGAAGAGTTACAACTGTTTCAATTTTCCATGATAGTTGAGAAGGAGGAAGCCTCAGATGTTTCCACAGGAGTCAGTGGGAAGCACAGAGCTTCACATTTCTAAATCTTGGTTTGATACCCAAGTTGAAACAGGCAGCCTTAGACATGGTATGAGGAAGGCTGGGCCACTTTCTGAAGTGCTGAGCCAGGATCTGAGTTGGAACCTGAGTTGAATCAGGGCACATGTCCCAGATTGTAACTGCAAGTGTGGCCATTCAGGTCCCTTTTCAGAATTCAGTGTGCAAGTGGTAGTACAAAGGGTGGATTTTACAGCAAGGTTTGAACGGTGTACTCATGGATATATTCAGTATTGCCTTATCTTACAGAGCTGTGAGAGGAATCTAGGTAAAGGGTGACGGTGTTTGCGTGCTGGTACAGAAGCTAGTTCTACTCCTTCCAGAGTCCCTTGACCAGCCGTGTAGGACTTTTTCTGGCTAAATATGCAAAAAAATGGCATCCTCGGTTGGTTGTGCCTGGGAACATAGGCTGGATCCAACCTAAATTTATTTATTATACTTACATATTTATAAAATATATTTCCTTTCTTAGAATCATAGAACAGTAGAGTTGGAAGGGGCCATGAAGGCCATCTGATCCATCCCCCTGCTGTTGTAGGACACCAATTTACACCATGTTTTCAAAGAACTCAAGGTGGCTTATATAAACTTCCTCCTCCTCCCCCTCGTCCTCCTCCTCCTCTTACCCTCACAACAACAACCCTGTGAGGTAAGTTGTGCCAAGAGTCTGTGACTGGCCCAAGGTCACCCGGTAAACTCCCTGGCTGAGTCCCAGTCCTGCACTCTAACCACTGCACCACACTGCTGTTGTTGTTGTCGTTGTTGCTGTTGTCATCGTCGTCATGGGCCATCAAGCCATCTCCAGCTTAGGGTGACCCTATGAATGAAGGTCCTGTCCATGACATACTGCTTAGCTCTTCTAAACTCAAGGCTGGGGCTCCCTGTATGGAGGTCATCCATCTCCTATTTGGTCTCCCTCTGTCTCTTCTGCCCGTGACTTTCCCTAGCATGATGGTCGTCTCCAGGGAGTCCTCACTTCTCATGATGGGCCCAAAGTATCACAGCCTCAGTTTCGCCATCTTTGTTTGCAGGGAAAGCTCTGGTTTGATTTGATCCGGGACCCACAGGTCCGTCTTTCTGTCTTTCCCAGTTTTTGATGGCCCAACCCACTTTTAGCTTTGGTCCTCCTGCCCACCTCTTCAGTTTGGTGCCCAAGAACTTCCCCAAACTTGAATTTGGCCCTCTGGATTAAAGATGCTCATCAGCCCTGATCTTCTATCCATGCTGGCTGGGGATATTGGGAGTTGTAGCCCAACACATCTAGGGGACACTTAGCCAGGAGAAGGCTGTCCTAGGCCACAATCATGGCTACATGATTTTGTGAGCTGTGCCATTGCACTGGTGTAGCAAGAAGTCCAAGACGTTGGCCCCTGTCAGGCTTTGCACAAGCAAGTTAGACATGGAAGGGCATTCACTGTATGATCCCTGCTAAAGGGCCATCAAAGCTCCTTCTGCCAGCTCACTCTCACATCCTCACACAGAGATTGGTTTTGTACAACATGAATTCAGTCGCATGGATCAAGCAATGCAGTAAACGACATTCAAGGGTTGAGTGTGGGTTGTCGTCAAACTGGGTTTCTTTGTGGAAATGTTGGCTAACGTATTGTCCAAAGCCAGTTGGACTAACAAGGCATGGCTTGCAGCAGCAAACAACCTAGCAAGAGAACCCATGGTTTATTGCTGGGTTGTGAACTATGGATTGTTCACCTAGGTTTGTTATCTCAACCAAGTCAGAAGCCACAGCAATGCTTCTGCCACCTGTGTTGTAAAACACTGAACTAGCCATAGGAATAACTGAACAACCAAGGCTGAATTTCTTTAACACCTGTGCATTAAGACTCTGTGCTTCTTAATGCAAAGAAAGAACAGGCTGGGTCAGACCTGGATTATGTCCGGTTACCAGAACGTCGGCCTTTCCCAGTGTGGAGCTCACGGGGGTCGTAGGTGCCACATTGGAAGGCCCCAGCTGGAAGAAGGCTGCAGTGCATGGAAAGAGAGCTCTTTGTGTTACTGGAAGATTAAGGGTGCGATCCGATGCTTGCCTGCCCAGAACCAAGTCCTGCAGCTCTTAGTGTTCCCCAGCCAGCCCTGCTGCACGATTGCTTCTTTCCCCTTTCTGCCCTCTCCCACCACTGCTCCTCCGTGCCTACCCTCATTCTCCCCAATAGGCTACCAGCCCTACCCTGCTCTGAAAGCACCCATGTTCATTCAGACGCATTGAAAGAAATGGAACTTGGCACTCCCATTGATTCCACTGGGTCTTCCTTACTGCAATATGACTTTACGGAGGAGTGTCTGAGCAGCAGGAGCTCCGGAGAATATTTCGTTCTGTGCCGCCAGGTTGTCTCCTACGAATGAAACCGCTCCGGAACGCCTGGCCCTGCTCAGCTCTTGCAAAAGCATTGCATTGTTTACATACATAGCAGTTCCTGCTGGACCACACTGCTTCAGGCTGGTCATGCAAAGCTGCTTTTTTTCCTCCGCATGTAAAACAACACCTTCCTGTTGGTTCCACTCAAAGAGTAGGGAGTGAGTTCTAATATAGACCTCTGTGTGCTGCTATTTTGTGGGGTTCAGGAGCACACATATTTGTGGGTGCTGTTGTGGAGCTATACCTAATTGAGGTGTATTTTTTTAAAAAAATGATCTTGTGAACAAAGGAGATAAGGAGAAAACCCTTTTTTATAAGAGTAGAATCCAGGGACACTCTAAATGGCAGGAATTCTAGAGTGAAAATGCTACTTCTCACCAGCCCATAGTTAAATAATCAAATTTGCTTATTTTTGATGACTACCTGTTTGGATAGCTTTAAAAGGAGAGGAAGACCATCAGTGTTGCTAGTCCTGATGGCATAAAGCTGCTTCCACCATCAGGCAGTGTGCCCCAGCACACCAGTTGCTGGGGAACGTGGGCAGGAGCAGACCATTGTTTTCCCCATGGACTGTTGGTGGAATGCTGTGTGAACTGAACTAGATGGGTCTGAGTCACCAGAACTCGTCTTTTATTTTAGGTGAAGCTTTACAATGCAATGAATGGAAGTCTCTCTCCTGTGAAGTTTGTGGAGTGCATAGCTCCATTCTGAGCAGCTTCCCAGCACAACTGCTGCGGAAGCCCCTGCCATCGCCCAGCCTGTGAGAAACCACAACTCCTAGCATCCCCTGGCCAGTCCCATGCATCTGGAGGGAACCAGGTTGAGAGCTGATCTGCCCTATAGTGGTTGCTAAACAGTAACCTTGGATGAGGCAACCATTTTAGCAGTGTATCCCCATATTTGCCATATTGCCTGTACTTTTTGATAACACGGAGCCCTCAATTTCTTTTGCTTTTGTTGACATAGCAAAGGTCAAGGAGCTGGAGTTGTACACGCCCCAACTGGGTAAAACTGATTTGTAGGATTGCTCTGTGCAAATCACCCACCGTTTGGTCAGCTGAATTGGAGTTTACCTTTTGCTGACGAAAGTTTCCACGACTCGCCCGAATGACCTCAAGCTTCAATCCGAGGGGGTGAATATGTGCTCAGACACTTTAAAATCTAAAACATTTGATACAATTTAAGATTTCCTGGCTCCCAGCTGAAAGAAGTTTCTACCATTATATGTGTGTTACCTCCAAGGTGTACCAAGACTCTCTGTCACTTTGGGAGCAAAGGACCAACATGACTCCCTGGGACAACTCCATGGGCAATTCCAGACGGATAAAAGGAAGGCTTTATTCACACTGTGCATGGAACTGGCTACCTTAAGTCATAGTCCTTAAAACCATAGTCGTGGTTTTAAAAGGGGATTCCACAAAGGCGTGGAAGAAAAGGCTGCGAGGCCACAGCCAGTTCTGAAGGCTATAGGCTGCGCCCAGTATCAGAGGCAGCATGCTGGGGAACATGGGCTGCTGCACTTGTGCCTTTCTTAGGTGCTTCCCACAGGCAGCTGCGTGGCCACTGTGTGCACAGAATGCTTGACTAGATGGACCTTGGTGTGATCTGGCGTGGCTTTTCTTATGTTCTCACTGGCAGGGCTGCATCTCTCGATGCAATGGGGACGGAGCAATTGTCTTCCGCATCTCTGAGCCCCCAGAATCTGGCCTGGAGGGTTGTGGGGGAGCTCCAAGTCCTCTGTGGGGAGGTGGGAGCTGAGGAGATGGAAGCCCCCTTGTGTGAGCAGACACCTGCTGGACTGCGCTGCCCTCAGCCACACGGCTGAACCCGCCCCAAAGCACCTGCTGCCTCTGGAGAGAAGCCGTGCATGCTGCATGCAAATTTGCCCACCCGACTTGCGGTGCGAACCTAACGTATTTCATGCCTGTGTCTTTTCCTCTGACAGAGGCGGTGCTGCCCGGGCAGGTTGTCTGGGTGACTGGGGCCTCCAGCGGAATCGGAGAGGAGCTGGCCTACCAGCTGGCGAAGATCGGGTCTTTGCTTGCCCTCTCGGCGAGACGGGAGAACGAACTGGAGAGGGTGAAAAAGAAGTGCCTTGGTACTGTCCTGTTTTTAAAAACTTCTTTTTATTTGATGTTAGAAACACATAGAATGGTGCTTTTCCCTAAGCAGATTATTTAATGGCGACGACGGTGCAGGCATAAGGGACACCGGCTGGTGCACCTCTGTTGGGTATTTTGTCCACCGCTCTGCTGCTAGCTTGGTGATGACGGTTCTTCAGCTTGATCCAGACGGACACTACCTCTGTGCTGTTGCACCTTGATTGCCCTTGCACAGTGTCACTTGTGGCAGCGTAAAGACACCTGGAACAAAACTCTGTTCATAGGGTTGCCTTGCAGCTTTCTTTAAGAGTTCAAGGGTATAAAGTTGTCACTAGCTCTTCTTTGGGCCATTTTAGAGTACATCCTGCCCATTCCTGCTCTTCACCCCTGGATTTTTGTGGCCCCCACAAAAGGTCAGCACATTGCACAAAAGCACCTTGCGAATGAGCGGAGGCTGCTCCGTCTCCCGGCTTCCATGCCTTCGGTCGCCCCGCAGTGCTTTTCTTTTTCAGGGCTTCCAAGGAAGACAATCGCACTCCAAAAAAGGAATTGGATTAGTGGCACTTGCACTGAAGTGCTGCTTGCACGTCCACGGAGAAGCCAGCGGTCACTGCTTCTTCCTGGTTTTGGTTCCATGCCCTTTGCTTTGGGTTCTGCCCACCCCCGGAATGCAACTCCCACCTGGCACATCTCCAAAATTGCATTTGGGCTGCACGAAGTTTTCCCATCCCTGTACTAGGAAAATGGAGCTAAGCCATAGCATTCATAACTTACATGCTGATCCAGCTTCTGCTTCTTGAAACCTAGCCAAGTAGGGTAGAGAAGAAGGCTGCCTTCTTTCATGGCAGTTTGGTATTAGAATGGTTCTTGTCCCAGGGGCTGTTGCTCCCAGGTTCACAGTGCTGAGCAGGAGCTGGCAGGCCTCTGTTGCAAAACAGCCCTTCCATTTCATATTTGCTCAGCAGCTGAAGAAAAAGTGCTTGCCTGGAGAGGGATTTAATGATTAACCAACCCATGCAATGTTCCTGGGATTCTTGCAGCCTGCAGCTGATAGAAAGGATCAGGATTGGATAAATCTATAACATTTAAAGGTGCAGGGGGAGCATAAATTCTGTAAAGTAAGTGGATTGTTGTGGCATTAGCTCACAGTGCCATCTGTTGAATTCTGCCGGTCACGTTTACCTGCTCTGGATGGGCACTTCAGAACAGCTTCAGTGAAATTCTGATCTGAGATCGTTCCCACTTTGGAAAGCTTGGGAAAAGCTGTATACATGGATGCACTTTAGTACGGAAATCATAATAGCAACATTTGAAGGTGGAGTTGGCAAGGAGAGAACCAACGAAAAAAAACATGCTTTAGTGTTATTAGATTGCCTTTGCCTCTTGGGAGGAACCCGCGTTGGTTTACATAACTCCATTTTATCCACACAACAACCCTGTGAGGTTGAGTAGGGTGAGAGTGAATGAGTGCCCATCATTAACTAGTGGGCTTCATGGTGGAATGGGAACTAGAACCCGGATTTCCCACTTCAGCGTTGAGCATCCCCATTCTGAGCACATCCCCATTCTGAGGGATTCAGTATCCCTTAGGAAAAAACAAACTCTGATTTAGAATGTCTCACGGCACAATCCAATGCATGTTTCGATGAGAAATCTCCATGGTTGGCCAGAAGATTCTGGGAGTTTGGGGTCATTTTCCATCTAACTATGCATGGGACTGACTCTGAGAAATATCTGGCCCAAGTGTTTAGTTCCACGACCAGACAGAACACGCTGTGTTGAAGCTGCATTTCTATTGAACCAACTCAAATGAATTATGACAGAAATGCTGCTTCTGAGGCCAAGTGTTACGCAAGTGTTACAAATGGGATAGGATAAGTCACAAGACACCATTTAGTCATGTTAGTCTGGAGATGCTTCAATTAGTATCTTGAGACCCATGACCATCTTTTATGCTTCTTGCTTTTCCTGGCCATTAAAATCCACCAGGCTGGGGCTGACTACCTGGACCTTGGGAGTTTTGCTGGCTCCCACAGTTTGGATGGAGGTGCAGGGAAAGTATCTATCCACTTCCCAAGCTCCAGTCCCAGAGGACAAGGAAGCAACCTTCAAAAAGCAACTTGCCAGCATTTCCAAGAAGAATGACATAGTCATCAAGGGAGACTTCAGTTTCCCTGATAATATGCTGGGAGACAATTTCCGCCAAACACGGCCCCTCCAAGAGATTCCTGACATGCGTTGCTGACAGCTTCCTCCAGCAGAAAGTAGAAGAAGGAAAGAGAGGAACAGCTGTCCTCAATTTAATTCGAACAGGGATGGCCTGGTGGACAAAACAGCAGTCATGGGAACTCTGGGGCAAAGCAACCATGCGATACTCGAATTCTTAATTATAAAGGAGACAAAGGTTATCTGCAGCCAAACACATATCCTGGACTTCAAGAAAGCCAGCTTCGACAAACACAGAAAAATAAGTGAAGTGCCATGGAAACTCACTCTTAAGGGGAAAGGAGTTCAAGAGCGGTGGGAAATCTTGAACAAGAAAATTCTCCAAGCACGAGTATGAACAATTCCAACAAGAAAAACATGTAGAAGACAACAGAGGAAGCCCATGGGGCTCTACAAAAAGTTCAGGGACAACTTCAAAGAAAAAAAGAACATGTAGAGGAAGTGGAAGCAGGGCCTGGCCTCAAAGGAAGAATATAAACAAATAGCAAGGAATTACCGGGACGGCATCAGGAAGGCTAAAGCAGGAAATGAACTGAGAATGGCGAGGGATGCTGAGAACAACAAGAAAGCCGCCTTCAGAGACATCCAGAACAAAAGACATGAGAAAGGGAAGGCTGCCTGGCGACTTAAAGTGGATGGCAGAATGGTAACAGACCACGGGAAAAAGGCAGAGGCGCTCAGTTCCTACTTCGCCTCAGTCTTCTCTCACAAGGAAATCTATAATACAAGCTGGAAGTAAGATGGCAGCCCAAGATTGACAGTCAAATGGTTAAGGACTACCTTGATGGAATAAACAGGTTCCAGTCTCCAGGGTCCAGTGGATTCTATCCCAGAGTCACAAAAGAGCTAGCAGAGCAACTCTCAGAACCACCGGCTATCATCTGATAAACCTTGGAAAACCTTCCAACTCTACTGTTTTTTGTTCTGTGATGTCCCTCGGCCTGGAGATTGGCCCCAGAGGCGTCACTACCACCAGGGTTAATCAGTCTCCTAGATGTGGCTGCTGACAGAGCAGCGGCTTGCTTTGTGGTTGCTTTCCAGTTAGTGTATCGATCAGCGCGGCTGCACTTTTATCCTCCCTCCTCCCCTTCCAGAGGTCTTCTTTTTCCGGTGATGGACCGCGGTTCACACTGCGGTGGGTATTGGCTTTTCACTGACCTTTGGCCCAGATACTTACAGCTTGGCCCTTGCTTGGAACGCTGGCAGGAGCCCTGGTTCCTCTGGCACAGAATCGCAGCGAGGGCATGCCAGGATTGCAGGCCGGGTTCTTTCCTGGGCCTAGCAAGGGCACGGCCATTGTCTGGGGAGGACGGGAGTGGTAGCCCGACTGACCTGGAGGACCGCAGCTTGGAGACACTTGGGCTGGATCCTTCCAGTTGGTCCCATGTACCTTCCGATCCTGTTGGACTCTGTTGAGCCACTGTGAAGTTGTGGCTACTAGCATTTTGCTCGTGTTTTTCTTTTCACTCCCCCGGGGGCGGATCCTTCCAAAAGCCATTCTTTCCCCATCCATGGCATCTCTAGGAAGGGCTGGGAAAAGCGTACCTGAAATCCGTGGAGGCCACCCGGTGCCTTGCATATGCTTTGGATCGCAGCTCCCAGGGGCTGATGGAAGCTGCATTCCGAGACAGCCGGAGGGGGGCTGCTGTCGGACGGCTGAGCTGGTGCAACCAGTTTGCCGTTTGAGGGGACCCTTGTGTTTATCCGTGTGTGTGAGGTTCTGCTGCTACATGCTGGAATGGGTAGGCTCATTCCGAAACATCATTATTTTGCCCTCTTCCTCCTCTGTCTTTGCTTTTAGAAATCAGCAGCTTAAGTGACAAGGATATTCTTATTGTGCCGCTTGATCTGACCAACAGAAGTTCTCATGGACCTGCAACCAAGAGTGTTCTTCAGCATTTTGGAAAGGTAACTTCACTTGCTAACTTGAGTAGAGCAGCTTTAAGAATGCCCCGAATCGGCACCATGCGGGGTGGTGGGGAGGGGCGGCCATCGAAAGTCACACGTTGCACTGGGTTACTGAAGTAACATTGGCCTGGTTGGCATGTGGCACTAAGCCAAGGTATGGGTTGATGAATTTTGGGTTTTTGTGTTGTGCAAACCCAGCTGTGCTGACAAACCATGAACCACTCGGAAAGGGGGCCTACAGTTTGCTTTGGGTTGTGAAGTCAGGAATGTTTAAACCAGGAAGTGCCATTACATGGAGGAGCAGAACTGTGGGTTGTCTTACCAGGCTTCGGAGACATCTTGCGAGAGCAATCAACTCCACCCTGAAGCTGCTCTGCATGCCAGCACTATAAGGATGCAAAGGCATCTGAAGTGCAGGAAAGGAATGGACAAACGAGGGAAGCAAACAAGCCAGGGATTAGCAAAACAAACCTTGATTTGTTTGCTCGTCTGCAAGACAAATCCTGTGCTTACAGTAACAAACCAAATAAACTATGGATTAGCATCATATCTGACCTAGACAAGTATGTTGTATAATGTTTTCTTTAAAGCGTATAAAGGTTTGGCATTCTTCCAAGATGGTACATGGAAGATCAAGTATTGCTAGGAATTTAATGCAACACATCTGGAGAGCAGTTGGTTGTGTGTGACATTAACAGCTCCGCTTCTGTGGACTTGCCAGAATCTTGCACCTCAGAAGTTTCTGCTTTGGTGCCTTACAGTGGTCTGCATATCTTCACATGCCTTGTCAGGACTCCTTACAGCTTCCATATTTGAGTTCTCAGCGTCATGGGACTCCACGTAGCTTGTCCTGCATCTTAAAGATAAGCAGCTGGTCTGGAGCCCCTAATCAGCTCCATTTGCTCACAGTCGTAGTGACACATTTTCTCGTCCTTTCTCCTCCCTTATAGCTCCACGAAATTGTTGTGGAGGTATACATCAAGGGATTAGGAGTCATTATGCAACAGATCAATAATATAACAGCTAGAAGGAATCTTGGAAGGAAGCACCCGCTGCTAGTTTTAGGGTTTGCTTGTGTTTGCGTTTTGCAAGCACATTTGTAGGGTATTTATCAGTCTCTCTAAGTGTGTTCTAAGTCAGAGAAGGGCAGCTGTTGAAAATTTGGTGGCCAGCTTCACACACGCCCTTATCCAGGTTGCTCCCTGCCCCTGTGAATGCTGAAAAGGCTTGGCGGAGTACCTGCAAAACCCAACGTGAAATTTCATTTGTAGATGAGCTACTGTAATAGTGACCCATGGTAGCAGCAGGTGCCATTTCTTCTGCAAAAAGGGTTTCTAAAAACATTTTGATGGGGCGGGGTGTTCCTATAATTTCGGGGTGGGTGGGTGCCTGCTGCCCTGGGGGGCTGCGGGTGCTCCAAACTAGTGAGTTTTGGCCATTGGGCGGGATGCAAACTTCCTCAATAAGCCAACGGGATGTCTCCATAAGGAGGACAATGTGGGTGGGCAGCAAATACTTGATGTTTCGCCTGTTTCCTCCACGGCCAAAGATTGACATCTTGGTGAACAACGGCGGTCGGTCGCAGCGCTCTCTCTTTGTGGATACGAGTGTGGATGTCTACAGCGCCATCATGGAACTCAACTACCTGGGCACCGTGTCCTTAACCAAGCACGTCTTGGATCACATGATACAGAGGAGGAGGGGGAAGATTGTCACCATGAGCAGCGTGATGGGCATCATGGGAGCCCCCTTGGCCACTGGCTACTGCGCCAGCAAGCATGCCCTGCAGGTGAGACGTTTCCCCCGCCTGCCACTGGGCAGTGTGGTGATGGAGGGCAGCCTGGAACGTCAGCTGTGCCACAGTCTCGCTCGATGGCCTGAGGCCAGCAGCAGGGATGGGCGACGTGTGCCTTTGTGGCATCCCCTGGAAATGGTGCAAGATAAAAAAAGGAAACAGAATAGAGTCTGGAGCGGCTATTTCAGAGCACCTGGGTTCATACATCATGACAACCCCGAGCGGTTTCCATGGCGTGCAGTTGTTGGCATGGATGCGCCTGACAAACGATCGAGGGGTTTCTGTGCTAGCAGGGTTTCCACCGACCTTGCTTAGTTCTCCCATTGTTGGCATGTATCCCATCAGCCCCTGTGCCTGGAAGTTTCTAGGTTGTAGAAACTGCTGGCCACATTTCTGCAAAACGGTACCCCAGAATTCTGTAGAATCCTTGCTTATATTTCACTAGCCAAAGGACTCCTCCCACCAGCAAGAAAAAGCTTTGCATTCCATCGGAACCCAACAAATCGCTTGTCATTATGCAAAAAGCCAGGAACTGTAAGCCCCCTTCACACTCTGGCTTGTTGGGGGATTGACAAACCAGAAACCTGGGTTCAGATGTAATGCTATGTTTGTTTTACAGGTGGGTTCTTGGTTATTGAAGTTGCCTCTGCTAAGCCAGATTTAAAAAAAAATATGGCTAGTTTGTTAATAAACCAGGATATCAGTCCAGGTTCTGATGCTGGGCACAGGGAAGTGTCCGACAGCAAATTCTGATGTGACACATTCTTATTTAATAAATTTGTCAATGGCACCAGTAGTCCTTTATAGGACACTTGTAAAAACAAATTTCAGGTACAGGTTCAGACCACGGCTTGTGTCTTAACGTCTGAATACAGTTATTCTCTGTGGGGTATCTCCTGTAAAATGTCCTGTTTGACCTTCGAGAAGAAACGGTGTCTATGGATGCGTTTAACTGTTGTTACTCTCTAGGGTTTCTTC
The DNA here is from genome assembly GCF_004798865.1 of Varanus komodoensis. Classification (NCBI taxonomy): domain Eukaryota; kingdom Metazoa; phylum Chordata; class Lepidosauria; order Squamata; family Varanidae; genus Varanus; species Varanus komodoensis. The sequence goes on from NW_025335761.1 coordinate 60,461,927, forward strand.
AACTCTCTCCGGCCTGAGCTCACTGAGTATCCTGGCATAAGTGTAATTAACATCTGCCCAGGCCCTGTCCAGTCACAGATCATCCAAAATGTCTTTACTGAAGAGGTCTCAAAGGTAAGAATGGAAGCATTGCCGTGGAGAACATGGCAGGGAATTAAAAGGGGGCAGAGGCACGTGCTTTACTGCTCCGTGGGGCTTCCTTCGATGTCCTGACGGGATGCAGCGATGAAGTGGCTTAATGATGCTGGAAAAGTCGGCCAGAAAATGCTCAGCACTCTGGCAGTTTGAGCCCAGGCTCAGGGCCAGAGTGATCTTCTGTCGCTCTCCCCCGCTCCTGCCCACCTAGCAGTTCAGAGGCATACCATCTGCTGATAGATAAATAGGGGCCACCATTACCCGGTGGGAAAAACAGCTGGCGTGGCTCGTGGGGAAAGCAAATACTGGTGCTGGATCTGCCTGGACGCATTTGGTGGAAGATCAGCAGAGAAAAGCCCTGGACAAGCTGACTCAGGAGCGTCACTGGCCAGCCAGTGCGAAGTTAGTTGGCTCCCTGTGGGGCACAGTGCAAGAAAAGACTAGCAACTGTCGGCACCAGAAAATCTACTGTGTGTAAAGCATTGTAGACTCCCTGGCAAAGTATGCCATATGCTAAACTGGCTTGCGAAACGTGCCTTGGATCCTCCACCATATTAAAGGGCCATACAGGTAACCACCAGCAATTGTGCAGGTGAGGGAGCTGGACTGTACCTGGACCAAGCCATTTCGGAAGGCAGGTGAGGCGTCTGCTTCCCCACGGGTTGTTTTGTAAAAGATTTCTACACTCACAGAAGGCCAGCAGTCTGGGGGAAGGCTAACCTACCCTCCGCAGACGGAATTTTGTTGATGTGGGAAAGTGTTGCCTGTCAAGAGACTTGGTGTGGCCACGTGTGAGGTGGTGTGCAAGCGATGGTGTTGCAGTTGGGTTTTGGGCCTTTGCAGTGCATTTTGAAATATTAAAAACTGTGATCTTCACACTCTTGTTCACTGTTTGCTCCCCATCTTCTGTGTTTACTGTTTTTTGGCAAATGCACCGACAGTCTTGGTCTGAGTTACACAGGCTGGCACTGAGTCAGTTCCTGTTTTTTGCTGTTAAACAACTGACTTTATCTCAAATCCAAAGCAATGGTTGATTTTTAAAAAACAAGCAGAAGAACACGAGTTTAAATCCAGCAATTTCAATCTCAATATGCATGAACAGCAGAATTATGAAGAAGACTGCTACAGCTTAATAACCCAAACAAGGTGTCGGTGCTCTTTTCCTTCCAATACTTCCATTTTATTTGAGAGATGTTACACTTTACCTTCTTCGAGTATGATGGGAATGCGTCAGGGAACCCTGCTGAATGGGGGCTTTGGGCTGGAGAGGGGAGGTCCTTCAATACCGGCCAGAGTCCTTCTAGCCAAAAAAAGCAGATCTTGGAACCAGTTGAGATTGGCATATCTGCCAAGGGAGGGTGATGTTTTGCCATCCAAATCTTTTGGCCTATAATGCCCATCATCCCCTACCATTGGCTATGTTGGCTAGGGCTTTGCTACCGGGGGGGGCATAAGTTGCCTACCCCCTGCATTCACTGATCAAATCCTACTCTGCCACAGCAGCAAACCAGGTTTTGCACCTGCTCCTCCAAGCCAGGATTGCACAGCGAGGGTTCTGGGTTTGCAGTTCTGGTTTGGGAGCCGAGTTCAGTCCTTCGTTTGCTAGTTCAGACGGGACTCGAGTAGCTTGGGCACTTGACGCTGCAAAGGTGCAGAGTTCCTTTATGGGATAGCAAACCGTGGGATCTGAAGTCCAACTGTACCAGCTAAGTATTTATTACTATTAATTTCATTTTATATTGCCTGTAGCCAAAGTTCTCAGGCTGTTTGATTGCACCTGAAGGACCAACGCCACCTCTAGTGTAAAACATATGCTGGTATAGGTTAACACCCCGTTTTTAAGCAGAGGATATAAAGGCAAAGAACCTTAATAAAGGTCTCTTGCAACATGGTCTAACTTTCTCCCCTTGTCTAGGTAAATAAAAATGTTGGGGACCAAACCCACAAAATGTCGACTGAGCGTTGTGTTCGCCTCACCTTGGTCAGCACGGCGAATGATGTGAAGGAAGCCTGGATCAGTGACAATCCCTACTTGGCCGTCTGCTACCTCTGGCAATATGCACCAACCTGGGCATGGTGGCTCTTAAACCGCATCGGAAAGAAACGCATCGAGAATTTCAAGAGTGGAGTGGTATGTACCTCAAGTAGTACCAATCCCCTAACCATTTCACTCTAACCTAATAAACTGGGGAGGATGGCTGTGTTCACACAACACACCAGGGTGTCTTACAAGCCAGGGTGGCTAGTTGTACTGTCTGGACCCAGTGACATGGTCTGTTTTCCACTCTGGCTAGGTTCAGACAATACAAGCCGTCCCTGATTTGCTGTTGGAAGCCAGCTTCCTCTGTTGCCCGCTCAAAACCACAGATGGTTCTTTGGCAAAAGCTCTTTATCCTCCAGGGTGCATTCAGGAAGGCATAATCACCAGAGGAGGAGTCTCTGAGCATGCGGAGTGGTTTGTTGAACCCACATGAGAAACCACCTCTGAGAACCCTCCTGTTGAGTGACCCAGGGCCTTCTGGATGTGGGCCAGCCTCTGAGCTGTATGCTGCCCCCTAGTTGGCTAGCCCATCTCTCCCAACGCCACGTTGTGGGGTCAAGGATCGTACCAGGCTCGTCTGGCTCCTGGGACTCCCACATCCCCACCAGCAGTTGCAGTCCACCTGAAATCCTGACGAGGGCGGCCTGGAGATAAACCCTCCCACCTCTTCCAACTGGACATCTGGAGGCCGTTTCCCAGGGCCCATCCTCTCCAACTGAAGAGTCCGTCTCCCTGGCTTTGAAATGCATGCCTGCAGCCCCTTTCACTCCCAGCACTTGCACTGTGTGAACCCAGTGAGTGTGCAGTGCCACCCAAAGAGCAGCTGGGCCACGGATCTGAGCTGCCATGGCTGGTCACGTGGTCCAGGTGTGGTGTTCACAGAGGACTCTGCTCGCCATCCACTGCCTTGCGCCATATTCATGGTACCTGTTGATTTGGCTCAGCGCCCCTCGTGGGTGCCTCTGCAGCCGGAGTGGGAACCTTGTCCAGTCCGAGGGCCAAATTCCATCCTGGGAATGGTCTGGGAGCGGGGCACATTCCCCGTTTGGTTGGCCCAAATATGATTATTACCAGCTTTAAAGTGAACTCACAAGCAACCAGAATAAGGCTTTTCGCTCAGAGGTAAGCAGGACTGCATCACTCAGCACCTTCTTCCCCAGGTCCTGCCTCCTCTCCCTTGCCAGGACCAGTTGGAGAGACCCTGCTGGGAGAGGGGTTGGGAGCTTGAGAATGAGCTCGTGTGGTAGCCAGATGTGCAAACACCGGTAGACCATTTTTGTCCATGGGCTGCAGGCTCCTCTTTCTAGTAGGACAGGTTGTACTGTCCAGATGAATCTGAAGGGATGGTTTTTGTTGCTGTTGTTATGTGCCGTCACACTCTATGGATGAGTCTCCAAAATGCCCTCTCCATGTCAGCCCCACTCAGCTCTTGTAAATTGAAGGCGAAGTCCATCCATCTTTTAGCTGCTTCATTTCGTGGTGCTCCAACAGATCCAAGTGCAATTTTTGAAATCGGCCAGAGGCTGACCTCCTAGCGTATGGAGTGGCTTCGATAGCAACAAGCAGAAGGGCAAGGGTCAGGAGCCCCAGAATGTGGCAAAAGATCTGACGGTGGAAGTCCACTTAAATCAATCTGCTCCTCCATTAATCCAGATCCGATGTTTTCTGACAAACGCACCTGGAGTATGTCCGCTATAGAGCTTATAAGCAAGTGCAGATTATTTAATGCCATTGCTGTACCAGTTGCCACCTATGCTAGTGAGGCCTGGAACTTTACAACAAAAATTCCCCAGAAGATCAACGTCTTTCAGCAACATTGGGTTAGAAAGATATTACGTATTATATATTGGACCCATATTACGAATGAGGAAGACTCACAACGTCCTGCTAAGATTGTGGTTAACTGGATACCACTAGGTGGTTGGAGGAGAAGAGGAAGAACAAAAAAGACCTGGCACCAAACATTCCAGAGTGACCTAGGAGGTGTCGACCCTGAAAGGAAGAATAAAGAAACCGTGGCTGGAGATCGAACACTATGGAAGGCACTCGTCGCCCGATGTGCCCGCACAGGACATGAAGGAGGAGGTGCAGTTCAGGCAAGGTCAATGGTGGAATCTTCTCCACAACCCAGTCAAAGGTTTTGATGCTTCCACTTCAGCAAGGCAGGGAGGAAACGCATGGGATCAGAAGGCCCAAACAGCCTTGCATACCCAGGACAGCGACCCTACAAGGTCATCTGAATCCCTTGCTAGAATACCTCAGTACAAGGCGGACATCTTGGGAAGCTTACCAGGCAGAACTTAGGACCCCTGTGGCTCTACCAGACCAAATGCCTGTTTCACCCAGGGTCTCTTCCCAGTGGCTAAACCGATGCTCCAAGTAGGACATGTGCCCAAGAGCACGCTCCTGTCCATGCTCCTCAGCACATGGCACACTGCTTCTGATCCTGGAAGCAGCACATAGTCATCAGGACCAGTGGCCGTTGATTGCCTTCTGCTGCCTGAATTTATATAAAGCCACTCCTTTGAAAGCCATCCGAATTTACATCCATCACTGCATCCTGGAAAGCACATTCCTTTCTGTGACTTGAATGAAAAATACTTCCTTTTATCTGAATCTAAATCTTGCTCTAATCGTCTTCATGGGAAGACAGTTACCAAATGCAACCCTCTGGAGCTTATTCGGGCCAAGATGTGAGAGAGAGGCTGAAAACTGGGTGTGTTCTTTCCCATGCCCAAACAGAGATTAGTTTTTGTCGTAATTCAGTTTTTGATGCAGTACTCTAATTTCACTGCCACTTTTTAATTTTAGCTTTTTTTGGAACTACCATCATTGGTTGTTGGTTATAAAAATGCAGGAGAGTCATCTGTTTTCATACTGGCAGAAGTACACTAGTTAATATTCTAAATGCTACAAGTTAGTATGTGTGTCTCATCACTGAATTATATTGTCCTTATAAGGTTGCTAAGTTTTAGATTACCTTTTTTTTTAAAAGCAGCAAACACTTGTTCCTGCAGGTCAAGGATGGGGCAGCTCTGCTCCCTCACCTTGCATGTAATATTTGCCTTACTGTTACTTCTACTAATGATCGGAGAGATGAGGCCATTTCAAGGGAACTTAGCTTACAGTTGAAGTACATTTTGTATCCTTGGAAAATGTCCAAACTGGTAGGACTCACATTTGCCCCCAGCTCCACTCATAGCTGGACCATAGTCCCCTTAGAATCCGTTCCAAACAGGAATTGTGGACTTCCAGGCTGAAAAAGGTTCACTATCCTACAGTAGACAAATCTTTCTTAGGGTAAAGATGAATACCTGGGTTTGGCTTCGGAATATTTGTTTTCTTTAACGTTATTTCTGGGCTGTGTTTAAGGGTAGAACTGAAAAAACAGTATTAAATGGCCACAGTGCAACACATTTCCATCAGACATTTCCGTGCAGCCCTGTGGCCCCCATATGAAATATCTTAGCCGTGCCTCAGCCTCACCTGTTTGCCTGCTGGCTAAGTTTTTTGCAGGGCTGGAGAAACACAAAGGCAACCGTCACCTCGGTGTCCTAAGATTATAATCTTAATTCATAATCTTCTGAGTCCAGGGGTATCATCAAGCGCATTGCGCTGTGCAGCCGATGAGGGGTAAAAAGAAAAAAAATACTGTGCCTTCTTTTTCACTGTCTCCTAGTACATGCTGCTTAATTACGTGGTTCCATAAAGAGATTAAGAAAAGTATTTACTAATGAGTGTGTATTACTCATTACAGGATGCTGATGTTTCTTACTACAAAAAAAGCTCCTAAGGAGGACCATATCCAAAGCTTCACTGCATCGCTGCCTGGATAAAGAGGGGAAACGAGGAAGGCCATTTCAAACACTAACTTCCTTTCCTTCCTTCCTTTTTTAAATCTACCTTGACAAGAAATGATGTTTTTAACAGACTAGGTTTTAACAGCCAAAAGACAATTCGATCGACATTACACACACTCACACCCCTACCTGCCCCTTTCAAGATTTGCAACAGCCTTTCTCAACCTGATGTCCTCCAGGTATTTTGGACTACATCCCCCAGTATTCCTAACCACTGGCCATGCTGGCTGATGGGAGTTCAAGTCCCAAACATGGAGAACATGAGGCTGAGAAAAGTTGGTCCACAAGCTTTCTTCCACTTGGATAAAGCCCACGTTTTCAATAATTCCAACGTACTCCCTTGGAGAAAATATTGTGGGATTGGTCTTTTAGTCCTATAGAGAAAAACAGATGGGAATTCAGCTCCCAGTGAATTCAATATTGCCTCTAAATGGCACAGCTGTCAGGTGTATTTCTCCTCCCAACATTCTTACCACAACATCAACAGTTGGCTTTTACCAAGTGCTATTTGGCATGTTTAACAAAAGCTCTGGTTCTGTCAGCTGAACAGATGTATATTATTAAATGCTTTTTTTTCAAGTATCCTTTTGATAATGCAAATATGATACACAATAGAAGAAGTGATAAGAGGAGGACTGTTATATCAAAATCAGGGAAAGAGCACGTTTTTATACTAATTTGTGGTAACCTGCTTTCTACTTCAGGTCACCTGTCAAAATGATCTTTCAGTTTATGAAAAAAAGCAAAGCACATGCACCAATGAGCTTAGTGCCTGCATCAGGAGTTGTCCTTAGTGCCAACATCTCCCATTGTTAGGCTCAGCATTCCGGTGCTGGAAAGCAATTCAGAGATTCCTGACCAAAGACTCTACCTACAGCCAGCATTATCTTTGGCAAAGGAGCTTGTGGTGAGACAAGTCCACCCGCAGTCTGGAGCAGAACTTCAGAGCCACGTGTCCAAACCCGAGAGCAAGGCCATGTGCAGAGGCTCGGAGGAATACACCGGGTAGCCAAGGGGAGGGTCTGCGGCCTGGATGGTCAGGTTCCTCAGGAGCAGGGGATGGGCCTGGATGCTGTACCGCTCCTCGTCGTCATTGGTAGCATAGAGCAGCTCCCATGACAGATTTGCCCACTGTCCTCTCACTGCTTCGCCATTCAGTTTGCCAACTTGCACCAGAAATTCCTGAAGGGTAAGGACTCTGCTAGTATAAGCTCCCTGGAAGACAGACAGACAGACAGACAGACAGACAGACAGACAGAGCTTGTGTCTGAGCGCTCTGGGTCCCTGTAGAACATACCCCATTTCTACAAAATTCAGATTTTCCTCCCTAAGTAGTCTGTGGCATCAGTCGTGAATATTGGCTTGGATCTAGACAGCTATACTTCAAGTAGGCCTATTGAACTGAATGTGACTTGATCAAGTGTGGATCCTACCTGTTGGAGATAGTGTGGTTAAGTGTTCATTCAGTTTCTCACAGTTCTGTATGATTTATTTATCAATTGTGGCAAGCTTAATCTATTAAAAAAGTCAATCTTGTTAATTTTGCTAAGTTTCTAGTCCTGTCTGGGGTCACTGCACGAGTAATCTATCGGCGCATTGTTTGGAAATTTAATGGTAAAAAGCCTGAACTCATGTTCAGTATGGCAAATCAGTCACAGGACAAAGAGGCCTGTCACGACCTCTCCCTGGAATGGGTTATGCATAATCAGTTCTTGGATGTCATGCTCACATGCATGCCTGCTCAAAAGACACAGACTAGTTTTACCCTATGTCAAAAGGACCTAAAATCATTTGATAAGCTAGGAAAAGCGCCCACATTTCCAGAATTCACCAAATTAAACTTAAATTGAGTAAGCATATAGACAAAAGTTCAATATAATAGCTACATCACCTAGCAGGGAACAGCAGACTCAAAACTCCCCTCCCCTGTGAAGCTCACCAAGTAGCCTTGTGAAAATCACTAGCTGAATTAAAAGATGCTCATTCTATTGGATGGGTTAGAAATATGGTCTGCATTGTTCCCACTCCCTGCCTCCTAAAGAGGCACCAGATGAGAGGATGGCAAGGATCAAAGTCAGCAGGAGAAGATGCGACAAATGGCAGAACAAAGGGGTGGGGGTGTATTGGACCAGCGATGGCTTCGCAAGTCCTCCTAGCACTGATAGCCACCCATAACCCGCCTCTTAAATCCTCTCTTTCCTGGGTTTATTCCAGACCTGGCCCACTGTGAGCCAAGCAGCATGTTAATGCACATGGCTCAGTCACTCTGGCTGATCACAGCACTGGCTTGGCTGCGGAAAGGCAAGGCAGGGCTCCCACTTGGGATATATAGCTAGCTAGGCTGGAGACAGATCATTTTGGGACAGCCGGGGGGGGGGGGCGGTTCCAGTGAGCCTTAGCAATTCGGGTGTTGTCCTGGCCTCAAGAGATCTGGGTTCTAGTACCCGCTCGTCCTTAAAAGCAATCTGGGTGACTCTGGGCCAGACTCTCAGCCTCACCTGCCCCAGAGTTAGGAGGGAAGGAGGAGGCCCATGTAAATAACTTTGAGCTATTTTCTCAAGGAAAAACTAGTAATAAGTCAATAAATAGCCACTCTCCTGAGGACAAAGCAAGTGGGAATGCCGTTTCCCTTATGGTAACCTATATTTAATGCTGGGAACAATAGATGACAAAAGAAGGGGACGGCAGAATGAGGTGGCTGGATGGAGTCACTGAAGCAGTCGCTGTGAGCTTAAGAGGACTCCAGGGGATGGCAGAGGACAGGGAGGCCCAGAGGAATGTTGTCCATGGGGTCATTAAGGGTTGGGCACGACTTCGCAGCTAACAACAACCTAGATTTAAAAAAAAGAAACCTGGGGCATTGTTGCATACAAACCAGTTCAGAAGTCAGGTTTTATGTTTTGAGGTTTGTACATCTTGGACGTCTGATTCAGGCATAAGTCCCACACACTTTAATGGCACTTGCTCCTGAGTAAATACGTATAAGGATCACAATGGTAGGATGCAGCCTGTGCTTGTTTAGACAGAGAAAAGGGCTTCCAGGCCCAGAATTCCCCAGCTAGAGGGTTTTTTCTGTCTAAATATGCACAGGATTGTGCCTGAAATTCCCTTTCTTTGCAACCATGTGTGCTAGAGGCTTCAGAACAAGACACAGCAAGACATGCAAACCTCAAAGGAGAAAAGCATCAGCAAAACTGCTTTTTTTTAAAAAAAAATCTAGGCTTTACAGTAAAATTCAGAATGACAATATATACAATCAGGACATTCGCCAGAATTGAGTTTCAGCTCTGCTGCATTTACAGGATCAAACCCCTCTTTTATCAGAAGAGTTGACTGAGCCTGAACAGTTGCAAACACCCACGTTCCATGTTTACAAATATCTATAATGGGTGAACAATTAGGGTCTCAAGCATGAATGGAATAAAGAACCTGAGTACCCTATTTTGCCAGATCAATGGAGCATTTTGTTGGCATTTATCTGAAAAGGGGTAATGGGTTTTAGGTTACATTTAATTCAGCAAAAATTGATGTTCTGAGTATCGTGGCCACCACAAGGTCTTTTCAATAAGGGCTTAAATAAATTGGCTAGTAGTTGAAGATGTGATACAGTTAACTATTCTTTTAGTCATATGCTTTGGCAATTCCCAGTGGCTGTTTCTGTAACAGTCTGGATAAATTTTGTGATGAAAGGTGCCTTCATATTTACAGAGATGCATGTTCTTCTTACCTATCTACCCATCACTTGAAATTTAATGCTAGATCAACATAAATGGATTCTTGGGGCCCTTGACAGCTAAAAGACTAATATTACAACATTGGAAGGATAAACATTCATCAAAAATAACAGTCAGTGGAGGACAATACAAAACTTTTGAGCAGGCGGTTTTAGGTGCAGTTTACAAATGGATAAATATGCAAATATTTGGACTGTCTTTGTTATAATTATCTTCAAGAGTAGTATGTCTTGTGAAATATGAAATATAAGAATCTACAGAATATATGCACTCAATGTAATAGCCAATCTTAATTTTCATGTAAGAAAAATACAGCATTTGATTTTATTAAGCTATTAAGCTACTTTCTTCTTTAATCCTAGATAAAATTTAGATGGAAAAAACTGACATATCAAGGAAAAATCCACTTAATCTTGTTAGCAAGGATAAAACTCACCACTTACCATATTAGAATCGTGTCCCAAAGAAAAAAGATAGGGCTTTTCTTGCAAAACAGCTTGCTGCCACTCTTTTCCATTCACCAGTCCAATGTACCAGTCATTTTCATACTCTTCAAGACAGTTCAGCAGCTCTTTGGAACTTTCGACAGGACCCAGGCTTGCCTTATCAACCATAAGCTTAACTGTGTATCTGAAAGAAAAGGGATGTAGGTGGCGCAGTGGATTAAACCGCTGAGCCGGTTGATCAAAAGGTTGCTGGTTCGAATCTGCACAACGGGGTGAGTTCCCGTTGCTCCGTCCCAGCTCCTGCCAGCCTTGCAGTTTGAAAGCATGCAAATGCAAGTAGATAAAAAGGTACCACTTCGGTGGGCAGGTAACAGCGTTCCGTGCACCTCGGTGTTTAGTCATGCCGGCCACGTGACCATGGAGACTGTCTGCGGACAAACGCTGGCTCCCTCGGCCAGGAAACGGAGATGAGCACCGCCCCCTGGAGTCAGGCATGACTGGACTTAACATCAAGGGGAAACCTTTACCTATATATCTGAAAGACACACAGTGCAATGCAAAATGCACAATGCAGAGATCTATGGAGTGATGTCAGAAAGCTTAACTACTTCTCCCTGTATAAAATCAAACAAGAGCCTGACAGTAGCATCACAGCTGTAAAGCTGGTTGGAGGAATCAGTTACCCGAGTACTTAAAATAGCTCAGACAGCCTTCACACTGTGTGCCTTTCAGATAAAAAGGTAAAGGTTTCCCCTTTCCAAGGTTCCATTTAGATGCCATGAAGCAGTTCCTGACAGTCGGGACCTCGAGGGTGTGGAATGGGCTTCCACGAGAGGTCGAGGCCCCATTGGTGAGGGTGTTCAAGGATAGGCTGGACGTGCACATGGTGGGCATGTCATGAGCGGAGCCAGCTGGAGCCAGGGTCAGACTAGATGGGAGACCCCGTCTAACTCGCTCTGTTTCTATGTTTCAAACTGTACTTCATTCCACGGCCTGTCGCAATTTAGTACTCCAAATTCTGGTTTCTTAATGCGACGGTCAGGGCCTCACAATAGCACTCATCACCCTCCTAAGAGCAATCATGTGGCCAGTGATTCACAGTAATCCCTCCCCACACAACCTAAGGCATTGTACTAGCCCCCATCCGCCGGTCCCAGGGGATTCTGAGAGAGCACTCACAGTGGTGCACTTATCTATCTTCGAATGACACATGCCCACAGAAGCATTTCTTAAAGTTGTTTTTGATCTTGCATTGTGTCCCAGCTATTTCACAATGCTGGAGACAATGGAAAGGATTTTTTTTCTCCTTGAACATCTAAGAAAGGTCACTGCCGATGGCTGTGGGCATAAACACTAGCTATTGCTTCAAACAAACAAATAGGATCTAAATAGAGCTAGCCCAAGAAATGGATAGGAAGGCCATTTTGCTGCCTAAGGATGCCCTCTTTAGTGCTGGCATATTTTCAAACAGGGACCTTGAACTTAAATTGGTTTGGAGACAGGCAGGATAACACACCATGGAGTCCCCTGCAGGCCGGATGACATTATTCCCTGGGATGTAATTTGGCCCTTGGGCACAGCTGGGGTCACGGATCTGTCTTCATTGTGTGTGAGTTTTATGCACCGTTTCACACTTAAATTTTCTATACTGCCCTTTCTGCAAAAACAAAAACAAGCTCTCAAGGCAGCGGACAGACATCTAAAACGATAAAAAAGAACATTAAAAACTACATGATTCAAAGGGTTAGGTGAAAAATGTGTCTTCACATCCTTTGAAAAAGAGAACAGTGGGAGCCCAAGTGCTGTACTGATCGCTTGATCAAGCTTGCAGGAAAAGCGTTACTCATCTGGGCCAGCTTGCCTTTCCCACACCTTCCCCCTTTGGGGAGCACATGGGGAAGGTGGAGCCCAATTAGAAGGCTGAGGGAGAACCTGCACTGTTAACTCCAAGCAGAGATACTAGCCTAAATTCACCAGCACGCCCAGCCAGGAGGGTGAGAGAGCTGAGATTGACCTCCACACTATTATGTCCAATCACTGAGTGGAATAATGGCGGGGATTCTTTGCCTTGGTACTCTGGTTTGTTGGGAGCCCACCCTGAGGTTCTGCAGAAGAGCTGGCCTAGGGAGATAAACTTTCCCCACCCCCGTTTTAAAGCCTAATGATAGTAATCATCTCCCATTAAGCACCAGCCCTGTGAAAGGAAGGGTGAGCCACCCAAGCCTATCAGCACCTACAGTCCCATTGCACTGAGTATCACGTGTATGATCTGTTTGCCCACCTCATGGGCATGTAGTCAGCTCAGGGAGCATGTTTGCTCCTGTGAGCTGAGTTGGGGACGTTGAGAAAAGCTGGTGGACGAGGCCTGCAGGGCCACGAAAGTGATGCCCTTCACCCAAGGTGGCAGCTTGTCTGACGTCATCTGATGTCACAGAGAATGAGGATCTCTGGGAAGGTGGGCATCACTCTGAGAAATGTTCTAAGATCCCTTGGAAAGGTTCTAGTCAGGTTTTTATGCTGAATCTTCTTCCTATTAGAGGTATACAGAGGCAGTATGCCTCTGAATAGAATTTAAGTATGGCTTATAGAGTGAGAGGAAAGGAGCTGTTCTCTTAAAGGGGCCACACACCAATAATGGCAAGTTGTCAGTCTTGAGAAAGAAAACCCCTTAGAAATGAAAAGCCCCTCACCATGCAACCCATTCAGGAATACGTTGAGTCCTACAGTTTAGAGGCATAAAAACAGAGCAAGTCAGAAGGACCCCCCGGGCCATCTAGTCTGACCCCTGGGTCCAGCCATCTCTGCTCATGACATGCCTACCATGGGCATGTCCAGTCTATCCTTGAATGCCCTCACTGATGGGGCTTCAACCAGTTTTGAGAAGCACTGATTTATCTTTTATTTTCCCCGGAACACAATAGTCTCTATTCCTACCCAAAGGATGTGTATTTCAGACTCTTTCACTGTCCAATTCATACCTCGGTCAAAGTAAGCTCCCCTCTTCTGCAGTCCTTCCACTGGCCTTTTACAAGAAAGTCTGGGGAGAGGGGGTGCTGTGTTTTCAATTTTACTGTAGCATTTTAATTGTGTTCTTAAAGCATCTGATGTTTAAAGTATGTTTTTATTTTAAGTTTTAGGTTAAAAATGGCATTTAGCCTTCAGTGCCATTTTCTTGGCAGAAAGGCAGAGCTTAAATCAAACCAAACTGTGCTTTCAAGTTGTGTCTCTGGGGAGCCCTGGGACTCCCAAGCTTACTGGGGGTTCTGCAACAGCAGCAACAGGCAAGCTCCCATGAAAAACAGCATGGGCAACACTGCTGATCTTCTCTGGCAACGTGCAGCTTCAGACAATTGGGTGTATTTGAAGACAGACTTTCCAGTCATGTGGTCTGTGGGCCTGAGCTGACAGCCCACCCGAGAATCTATGACACAACCCTCCACAAGAGGCAGAACATTCTTCCGCAGACATCACTGCAGTGTGTGATTCAGAGGAGCATTAAGCAGCTATCTAGTTAGACTTCTGTCCACCAGAGTTCTCACTTGAGTACATTTCTTAGCCTTTGTAACTCTAGAACCACAGTTCACTAATAATATTGGTCATGAGTCTGAATGTTTTCTGAACATTTAGCGGTAGTTATTCTCTAGCTAGGAAATAAATTATGTGTATGACATGATGGGCATGTCATGAGCGGAGCGGGCTGGAGCCGGGGGTCAGACTAGATGGCCCAGGAGGCCCCTTCTGACTCGCTCTGTTTCTATGTCTACCAGGTCTAGTGCATTTTTACCAAGACGTCTACTTCTTGCCATAGTTACCTGAACACTCTGAGCGCTAGCTGAAAGAGTTCTTGCTTTCCTGTGAGCCAGTCCAAGCAGACAGAATAGGGGAGACCCCCATTGTAGGTTCTAAATATATGGCCAGGAGATGGAACTGTGTTGTCTAAACCAAACGTTGCAATGTAACAGGACAGGACAACCTGGACATACAAGTCCTTCAAAGCAGGGTCTTTCAAAAGATCTTCAGGTAAGCTTGAAGACTTTTCTTTCAGGTGAAAGAAATCTAGTTGGCGAATCACAAAATGGTACCAATCTTCCGGGAATTTCTGCTTCATCTCATGGAGTCTGCCAACTGGCAAGGGTGCAGTTCTCCATTCTTCAGGAAGGCTTATCAGCTCAGAATAGGAGCTACTGAATTTAATAGGAGGCAGATCTATTACTCCCCACTGTTTTCCAGTGTCTGCAGCAGGAAGACCGAGGACAACAGTTCTATAGAGCTTATTCACACTAGCTGCCTCTGGTAGTTCATCTGTATTGTGTATTTCTACAGAGCCTGGAAGGGAAAAGAAAGGCTTTGGGGTAGTTCCTCGTGATGCCATTCCTTTTGCCTTCGGTGCTTTCTTGCTGGGTTCTGCATCAAAAAGGGTGCTATCATCAGACCACTCCTCTACTGATTCCACACTGAAGCCATCATCCTCTTTCCAGGAGCCTGGCCTTTCTTCTGCCTTGCTAAAAACTTCGGACTGCTCTACTGAAGGTAGTTCCTGCTTGGACGGGGGTGTCCTTTCAAGTGTTCTGTGTGTTTTTGACTTCTTGTAACTATACTGAATTAGCACCCATAGGAGGACTTTTATGAAATCATCCTTAAACTGCTTCCTGTTCTCCAGAGAATCGATTATTCCAGACAAGACATTTCTGGCATCGGAATAGAGTTTCACGGGAAGAACAGCACAAGGTGTTAAAATATTTCCAAAGTGATGGTTGAAGGAGAGGGCCTGACCACGTTCCTCGTGTTCAAATGCCATCTCGAATATTTCATCCACTCTGTGAGCTTCAGCTGTGTGGCAGGATGTTTCCTGCAATTCTAATCCCTGAAGAATAGAAAATATAAGAAGAAACGTTTGTGTTCTGAGTAACTGTTTGGACACAGAGCAACATATTCGCTTGGGACAGATGGACCTCCAAGCCACTGCATGCAGACCCATTTCAAACTATGATTGTGGGCAGTGTTAAACATAGTTCAGCTGGTTTGGACCTAACATACGGTTACAGAAATTTGGCAACAGAAGACAGTAACATTATGAAAGAGGATGCAACACATTTTGGATACCCCCAGACAATGGACTGGAGCAGGGTCTGAATCAAGCCATTTGTTTATCCAGCAAAAGCTGCCTTCCATTACTTTGTTTTCATTTTTTCAGCTCAAAACAGCAGAAATATCCTACGTGTGTGTGTGTTGTGTGTACAGTTTTATTGCTACATACTTATGAATGATTACATTTTTTCTTGTTAGTTGCTTGGGGTATTCTTAGTGAAAAGTTGGTTAAAATATTTTTTAAAACAGCAAACCAAACACAAACTAATAGCAAACCTAAGAGGTCAAGTGCTCCACAGGATGACAAAGGCAGCCAAAGTCAAGCCGTGGTTTCGACATAATTGGAAGGATTCCCTGCTTATGAAAATCTAGATGGCCTAGATGGGACTGTCCCATTCAGATGCAAAGGGACAGTCGCCTGAGTCTCAGGCTTGTGTTCCTGTATCTCCTTTTCTGTTGCAACCACAAGATTAGGAAAATCTGCATCCAGTTTTTTAAAAAAGACTGTTTCCCTTTTTGTTTGACTGTGAGGAACTCTTCTTGTTTTTTTTTAAACCCTACTCAGTGGACAAGGCTGAGTAGCTTCTTCTCTGTGAGATGAAATCACAGTAAGTTTGTACAGCAGCAAAGATACCTGCTCTGAGTCTCCTCCTCAGGGCTATAAAAGACGAGGGAATGGTAAGTGTCTGCAAACCAGATGCTTCAGAAGGACACCTGAAGCAGGCCTAAAGCACTAAGGTGTTCAGGTGTATGGGAGCGGTCCCTAAGGACTTGGCGTACTGCGTGTAGATGATGTGATGATCGTTATGTAAATAATGGCAGTAACCTCTGAACACCAGAAATAATGGTGGCAGTGAGCCCAAAGGGAAGAAACAGCAGTCATTTAAAAAGCAGCCAGCATTTACTGAGTTGTGGAAAGACTTGAACAGTTCTCTGAAGTAATGAGATACTAGGTACATATGGAACCTTTTCTTCTTCCCCCTCAGTTAGTTTGTTTTTTTATACTTAGACCTCCTTGGATCACTTTAGCAATACAATTCAGGAAGGCCTTGGCAGTCGTAGGTGGCCTATAAATACACATATAAATAAATAGATTTACAAATAAAAACTACAGTGACCTCTACTGCTACAGGAAGAAACCAAGCGAAAACATTATTAGGTTGCCATAACACTATTAGATAGGTTTAACAATAGTCACCTTGATATTGAGACAACAGTAAGTGAAGCCTCTTTCTAGCACAAGGATCCATACCAGTCTGTCTTGAAATCGGCACAAGTAATGAGACCCAGGGTAACAAAGACCTTTTGAGAGAACCCAAAAAAGAGATTAGTTTTTGCTACGTTTTATTTTGTCAATCCCTGTCTATATTGTCTCAGAATCAGGGGGTTGGGCTATTCAGTTACTTACAACAGCCTGCTTAGCACAAAAAGTAGTTTAAAGCCTCCCGGAGAGATGGCTCTCCCATCTCTGCTTGGGCATCTCCACCTCCCTGGGCAGTTGGTTGTGCTGCCTGACTTTTCTGATGGTTAGAAAGTTTGTCCCAAGGTTCATTCAAAACTTAGCTTCCTAGAACTTAAGCCTGTTATTTTGTGTCCCACAGTTCTGAGTGACAGAGACCAGTTTGTGGACTTCCTGCGTGTTACAACCCTTCACTTTAAAAGTGCTATCACTTCCTCCCCCACCCCCCACTGCTTTTCTTTCCAAAGCTAAACATACTCAGTTCCTTCACCCTTTTCTTGTAGGACTTAGTTTCTAGTGCCCAGATCATCTTTATGTCAGTGCAGCGTAGGGCCACAAGCTTGGTGGCCGGTTTGCAGGGGATGCCATATGAGGCAAGACTGAGGGAACTGGGTCTCTTCAGCCTGGAGAAGAGGAGACTCAGAGGGGATCTGTTGGTGACATGCAGGTATGTGAGGGGGTGTCACATGGAGGTGGGTAGAGACCTGTTCTCCCCTGCAAAGGAAGGCAGGATGCGCTCCAATGGAGCCAAGCTCAGGGAACCCAGGTTCCATTTGGATGCCAGGAAGTACTTCCTGACTGTTAGGACCCCGAGGGTGTGGAATGGGCTTCCACGGGAGGTGATTGAGGCCCCATCGGTGAGGGTGTTCAAAGATAGGCTGGACATGCATAGTGGGCATGTCATGAGCAGAGCCGGTTGGCACCAGGGGTCAGACTAGATGGCCTGGGAGGACCCTTCTGACTCGCTCTGTTTCTATGTTTATCACCCTTCTCTAAACTCATTTCAGTTGAACTGAATCTTTTTGGAAGTGTGGTGTCCAATATTCTTAATGAATAATGAGGGAATGTTTTTGTTAAGAGGAAAATTGAAGATAAATAAACTAGATTCTGTTATGGCCACAGTTCTGAAATCATTTAGGGAAAAGCTATGCCACTGTAGGTATCATCTTGGCATTGCTGCCTAGATAAGAACACAGTGGCACAGAGCTCCTGCCTGCCATTCAAGACAGTATATTCTCAGAAAAAATCCCGGACAATTCTCCAGACAGAAGTCCAGGTGGGTAGTTGCTAGATGCGGCTGCCATCATTTCTTTAAAGCAATGTAAAAGTAACATTGGTTGGGCTTTTGTAGAGGTTTTCTGCTCAAAATTTCAAAAAAAGTTGTTGCTTTTTCACCGGTAGGGGAGCAAAGCAGCCAATCTCACTGGCTGGCTGGCCAGCCATCACCAGTTAATAAATCTTCAGTCATGCCCAAATTATTACAAGTGGCATGACTGAAAATTTAGAGTAAAGTGCAACCCATGAAACTCTCCATTATATTAGTTAAAATTTAAAATAACCTTTCCTACCCTGCTGAGCTAATAAAGTGCATTTTCTTGCTAACATTTTGGTAAAGATTTAACTTAATTGTGCTTTGCTGCCAAGACTGATAAAATGCGCCTTAACCTCAACAGATGAAGTGATACCCTGCTAAGGCATGTCTAGTCAAGGTCTCTCCCATTAAAGGGAGCTAATTTGTCTGCAGATTAATTTTTAAAAGCATGTAACTCTCGAGGGTACACATGCCCCAGCACTGCACTTTCCAATGTGAGCAGAAGGGGTCCACAGCTTTATTTATCCCTCAGCCTCGGAAATTACCAACCTTCCTTTTCTGTCCCCAGCAAGCCCTCAGTTACCATCAATGCTAGAACCAAATCCAGTCTAAAAGGAACATTCTGCCAGTTCCGCATTCCAGATATCTGCTATACTAGAAAATAGTTTTCTGCACCTGGAAATCACTACAGGGCGGGGTCAGCTGCCTGAAGCAACCTGTAGAACCCCCAGGTGCTGCAGCCGAGCAGACGGTGCTCAACATGCTGGTTCATGGGGTTTTGAAAGCCATTCACGAGTCCTATGGGCCAATTCTATGGAGCCAAAGTGGGACCAAGACAACAGTCGTTCTCTTATACAATCAGGACAATTTCCAGCAGATGGTGAAAAGAGTGACCAAAGGGGTCCTGTCTGGTTTACTTACCCAGGCTGCCAACTGGCAACACAGACTGCAACGAAGCAGTCAAGCTTGGAATCATTTGCTGATAATACACGGTGTCAGGGCACACACAGGCCGTCACACCCACAGGTCCCGGCCAGCTTCGGATGGGTCTTGGAAAGCAAACCAGAAATACTGGAAGAGTGAAGAGAGGCAGCAAGGGAGACGAGAGCAGTGCAGACAGTAATATGAGGCCTATTACTATTGGAAAGAAGACAACGTTGAGTGCAATCAGGGTAGCAGTGGACTTCCGCCGTTGCTTTTTCTCTGTCCACGATGTCAAGAGCACAGTTAGTGCAAACTGCAATTTTGAAGCAAACTGGAACAATCGATTCCGGATAATTCCAACCTAATGGGAAATAAATAACAAATCTCATTTTCTCTTCAATTGTATGCTTTCACTGTATTTTGTTTTGTTTTAATCAATTAGTTGATCAGTAACTTATTTAGTCTGCCCAACAACTGAAGCTCTCTGGGCAGCATGCCAGCCAAAGAGCCTAGAACATGTTATAACTGTGAGGAGGAGGAGAAGAAAGCACCACCTTTTTTAAAAGCATAAAGTAAAATCAGTAGCAATGAGTAAGCAGCATATAATAAAACCACCAGCAAACCTTAAGACGACACAATAATACAAAAACACTTTAAGAACACAGTTCACAAAATGTTCAGGAGAATAAGCAGTATGTTACCAGGTGCTGAACTGTCTGTAGCAAAGAATGCAGGTAAGCCTCTCTGAGGAGGACATTCCACTGATAGGGTGCTGCTAGAGAAAGGACCATCTCTGTTGCAGCTACCTGCTTCACCTGTGGTCCAGGTAAGTAAATATAAGTAACCTGGTCCCGAGTCATGGAAAAGCAGCCCTCTGAATGCGCTAGCCAGTTGCATTCTTTCTGGAATATGACCATCCAGGCTTGAGTGAAACCAACGCAACAGAGTGCCCCACATTCCAACTATGGACTATGCAAAAAGACACATTGTGGTTGATATCTAAACTGCTGGGCCCCCTCCTGGATGCACACCACAATGCAGTGAAGGTTTGAGAGCTCAGGAGAAGGCCAGACTCTCTCAGTTGGCTGTTCTTGCAGGGTCAGAGTGAAACCGAAAAGGCCAAGAACAGAAGCACAGTGCTAAAATACAACTCCTGGGGAATGTTATGAAGAATAGATTTGTATTACTGAATCAGAAAAACTGTGGACTGAAACCAGAGACTTATTAGGAAAGAAAACAAAAAATTATCGTAGCAAACCTTAAAGCAAGCCTAGATGAATGACAGAAGAAATCCTTAGAACTACATAATACATTCAAGAAGCAAAAGTTAAAGTTGACAGAAACAGGGTCAGAATCCTGAATCCAACTTTTCAGTGATCATCATGAAAAGTCAAATAACCACTGCCTGGGCCAGTGTAGAAGAGAACAGCAAATCGGGGAAAATAAGAGACCCTTTCCAGAAGATTCAAGAACTCAGTGGGAAATTCAAACCTAGATTAGGAGGGCTGAGAGACCAACAGAGGAACGTAGTGTCTGAAATGATGAGAAAAACATCACAGAAAAGTTGAAAAGAGGGCAGACTTGTTCAAAGAGGAATCCTATGTGGAAGAACCTGTGATATTGGAAAGAGAAATGAAAGCTGCTCTGAAAGCACATGAAAAGCACAAAGGACCCTGAGTAAACAGGGTATCAACAGAACTACAGTGAGTGAATTAGACCAAAACCTAGGAAGAATATTCCAACAAATACGGAAAACAAAACAATGGCCCACGGACTGAAACCTTTCAATATATATTCTAATCCCCAAGGAAGATGCTGGAGTGCCGCACCTACAGGACCAATGTACTAATTTCAAGAAAGCCAGTGTGCTGTAGGGGGTAAGGTACTGGACTGGGACTCAAGAGATCTGGTTTTAACCTACCTCAAAGGGTTGTTGTTGTGGAGATAAGACTGAGAGTAGGAGGAGTCTTAAAGAACACTTTGAGTTCTTTAAAAAAGGCAGGATATAAATCTAATAAATAAGAGGTGTTGCAACAAAGAATGTTACCATATATGGAACAATAAATCCCTGATGTTCAAGCTGGATTCTGAAAAGAAGATTCAAGATCATATTGCAAATATACATAAGAAACATAAAGACACAGAAACAGAGTGAGTCAGAAGAGGTCTCCTGGGCCATCTAGTCTGACCCCCAGCTCCAGCCAGCTCCGCTCACGACATCCCCACCATGTGCATGTCTAGCCTCTCCTTGAACACCCTCACCATTGGGGACTCAACCACCTCCCGGGGAAGCCCATTCTACACCCTTGGAATGCTAATGGAATGCTCCATACAATTTCAGAAAACAATCAGTCTACACTTTATAGGCTACACCAAATTGGGATTTTTAATATAGTGCATTGATACACACATACACACACATTTGCTCTCTTGTCTGCTGTTTCTTTTATCAAACATATCACACCACTGAAAATAGATGCTGAATTTCAAAAACCCTTCTAAGAAATGCTAAAAAAAATACATGATCATAAATAAAGTCAGATTTACCAGCAAGAGTCGGATTCCTGTATCAATGCTTCTGTTCCACCACAGATCAGTATTGAACACCAGCAACTGCACAGTGGATACCACCACCATATCCAACAGGGCATGTTCTGTATTTTGCCATACCTAGAATGGATTGGAAATTCATGGATTGAATTATTTTTACCTTGCCCTAACCTGAAAAGCTTAAAAATCCAGCTTTTTGACAGAGGCCCCCCAAATATTTTCTGGCAAAACTGCCTTTAGAATGTCATTCCCTCATGTTAATTCCCTTTCCTGATTTCTTCTAAGAAGACATGAGGTATACCGATCTTGATCTATTCAAACATCTTTTTTTCAGGTTGACTAAGTTTTCTGGTCCCTAAATTTATTTTATTTACTCTATGGTTTTTTATTTTGTGAAATGCAGAGTTTCATATGGAATGACACAGAAATCCAACAAATAAATGTACAATCTTAGGTCTCACATAATTCTCATAGTATTACAGAAGCATGGGCTTGCAGTAAGAACATGAAGTCAACATCTACTTATTCTGAGTAACTTGCTCTGTTTTTAGGGATCAGTTTTTCCATGAATCTGGAATTTTATTGGCTAGATTTCAAGGAAAGGGAACAGTTCTATAACAAAAGACAAAAGATTATCATCCGTTGGTGAGTGGGCCAAAGAATGTACTCATCCAAATCTCTTCTGATTTCTGATTAGGACTGACATCACGCTCCCATGTTTTCAGTGGCACATCAGAAAGGGTCAGAAACATGCTGCCCTGAGGGTAGGATGAAGGCAGCAAGAAAAAAGAAGTTGCCAAGAAATTCAGATCTGGTGTACTGAATTATTATGCAGGTAATTCCACCAAAACAGGGCCATACGGCAGGCACAGAACACACACCACCGGCATATATCACAATAAAGCAATAATCCAGCCTGCCAGTACAACGACCCTTGACTAATAAATGGGAAAAAATGCTATATAAAGGCTTTACCAAGAGCTCAAAGAGCTCTGCATACCTTATCACAGCAATCCTGTGCACTCTGCCTCCACACTGCTGAGGCAAAGGATGCTGCCTTTCCAAGGCCAAACCATGACTAACAATGACACTCGAGTGCTTCAAACAAAGGCATTATGCCCAAAAAGCTTTCCAAGAATGTTCTAACTAGAGAGATCTCTATTTAAACCTTGGTCCAAGAAGACACACCATTACAATGAATATTGTTCTTTATCAACTGGAAAATATAATCTTCACACTAATGTGGTAGGTACCAATGCTTTTCCCAAGTGGTATATTATTTTTACAAAATACTTGAAATTTACCATTCTAAAGCCTCTTGAGAATCCAATGGAAATGTATATGGATGGGAGATGATGAAGAGAATTGTCTAGAGAAAGAAATGCTATCATAGCAAACGGAGACACTGAAATTACAAGAAAAACAGTACAGCAATGTTTATTTTGCATTCATAATACATACTCACAAGCCTCTGGTTTAAGAACCGAGACCTTCCAATCATGTCATACAGGCCAAGTTCACACAACTGGGGAAAGAGAAGAATCCTCTATGGCTTCTTTACCCTGCCTGCTATACTTCCGAACCTGCTGAGCATGGCTTACAACCCACTCCACAATACATGGCTTGTTCTAGGATTTCAGAATGATTTGGAAGCCACCCCCACCATGCTTGTGTTCAGACAACATGGCAACCTGGACATGGCATGGGTAATTATGGAAACGAGAAGTTACATGTGTAGTGGGGAAAGGCAGCCACTGTGGGTTCTTTTCCTTTTCTGATCATGTGAAATCATTAAGTTTGGTGTGATTTGCATGAGCAAACAAGGTACCATGGCTGAAGTGAGCCACACTGTTCTTTTAATCCCCGGCACATGCTAAATGCCATTTCCATTATCACTCATGGCCTGTTGCATTCAAGGGTTGCATCCTGACTGAAAGATGCTAGGCTGCCCTGGTTCAGAGGATGCAACAAAAGCTCCACTGCAGGTGACTTATTTGGGAAATGGTGCCCAACATGTGCCCGCCATTATGACTGATAGAGGTGTGGTTTATTTAATCCACGGTGGTTTCTTCTGATTGTGCAATCTGAGTCAATTTGCCTACAGGATGGTGAAAAGAAAGTCACTACGGATGCCTTGCAAATAAGCACGTTTCATTCATCGAAGGAACTCGGCAGTGAATTCCTACTTAAACCTCTTCTTGCCTCTCTCGACCCTCCCGCTATCCCATTGTGAAATTAGTGTAATCTTCAATTATACCTTGGTTATATGAAACCCAATTGCTGTCCCTGTGCAGCCCTTTAAGATCTGCTTCAGAAGCCCTTCTACAAGAACCTCTGCCCACGTGGAGGCGAAGTGGCTGGTACAGGCTTCTTGAACGTGGCATCCCAATTGTGGAACGCTTCCTTCAGGATGCTCAGCTGGCACTGTCAACAAATAATTGTTGGATTCTCAACTAGTCCAGGTGAGGCAGTGGCTGTACTGAACCGGTGCCTGGCCGAGGTAATGGGCTGGATGAGGGCCAATAAACTGAGGCTCAATCCAGACAAGACAGAGGTCCTGTTGGTAGGAGGGTCGGGCTTCGGGATTGGGGACCTGGACCTTGTCCTGAACGGGATTGTACTCCTCTTAGGGACAGGGTTCGCAGCTTGGGAGTGCTCCTCGACCCTGAGCTGTCATTAGAAGCTCAAGTAACAGCGGTGGCGAGGAGCGCCTTCCTTCAGCTTCGGCTGATCCATCAGCTGCGTCCCTACCTGGAGAATGACTGCCTAGTGACTGTGACACATGCATTGGTAACTTCCCGATTAGACTTCTATAATGCATTCTACGTGGGGCTGCCCTTGAAGACAGTCCGGATACTTCAATTGGTGCAAAATAGAGTTGCCAGGTTGCTGATGGGGACTGGGCATTGTTCTCATATAACCCCAGTCCTCCGTCAGCTTCACTGGCTCCCCATTGAAGTCTGTGCCCAATTCAAGGTGTTGGTTATCACCCATAAAGCCCTCAACGGCTTGAGATGTGGCTATCTAAAGGAGTGCTTGCGTCCATATATGCCCTCCCACCCTGAGATCGGCAGAGGAGGCCCTTCTTCGGGAGCCCTCTGCGAAGGATATTAGGAGGGCGAGTACCCAGAGGAGGGCTTTCTCTGCAGTGGCGTCCCACCTATGGAATGCGCTCCCCAGAGAGGTCCGCCTGGCGCCGTCGTTATTTGGTTTTCGGCGCCAGGCCAAGACCTGTTTATTTAAATGGTATTTTAATTCTTAATTGTTTTTATTTATTGGTTTTAAACTATTGCCGAGATGCTCCGAATTTTTAATGTTTATCCTATGTTTGTTTATCCTCTTTGTAAGCCACCCCGAGGCGTTCTGCGATGGGGGCAGCATAAAAATGCTTCAAATAAATAAATAATTCTTGGAGCCAGCCAAACTCCGCTTTATTCTTTGGTGTTGTGAATGAATTATTTTCCTGTTCTAGCCAATCTACTGTTTTATCATTGCTTTTTCTTGTTGTCCCACTTTCCTCAATTATTAATATTTATTTTAGTGGCATTTTATGTTTTAAACTTTGTTTCATTAGCTGCTTTAAAAACCTTGCTAAAAGGTGGACATTTTCATTGATATACAAAATATCTTCACCTCTATCACAAGGCAGTATAATCCAGCAGTGCTCTTGTACTTGCTTGACCAGTTAAGTCCTATGAAAGTGACTTTGTTCAGAACAGAAATATAGCAGTTTAAAAAGATGTATGCAACTGGCTGAAAGGATGAAGAAATCTACTCTGTGTCTATTAAGGATGTAATAGTTATACATCTGAGAACTACAAAAATAAAGAAGTTTGTCTAAGTGAGCTCTGGTGATCACAATCAAGCATCCTCCACAGGAATAACAGTTATGATGGAATTCTTCTCCAGTAAATCCTCATAACTCTTTCTTAAACTTTTGTACACATTCCTGATTTTGTTTTCAATATGCATTTTCAGAAGCTAAGTGTGCAATGATTTGGGGAACTTTCTTTCTGATAGGTGGTTTAAGCTGCAGGAGCTCTTACCTACAGTCAGTAAAATCCTTCTGAGCACACCAATTTTCTTAAGTTTCTTTTGCTTCTTCAGAAATACACCAACTGCCATGACATCCTTGGGGTAAAAGGGATTTCGGAACATCCCAAACATGTACACTGTCTGAATCTCTCCAAGAAGCCACATGGCAAGGAATAAAACTACCAGCACATAGCTTATAACAGCCTGACAACTGCTTTTAGAAAATGCCTGAGATCCAAGGAAGCAGTGCAATAGGCCAGCTTCTAGGAGAGCAAAAGTCAATACAGTCAAATAGAAAACCAGTTCCCTGCATCCAAACTGTGTCCTACAATGAACAGTTGTACTCCTAGGTTTGTTGGAAGCAAATCGGTTGATCACGATGCATTTGAAGGCAAACCAAAGCTCGTTTAGGTTAAGACTCAGTACAAATCCAAATCCAGTCATGAACAGGACTGTGCCAAGAGTGCTGGGGATGAAATAAGATGCAATGGCTGTCCCAAGAGAAATGAGAAGCATCACTAGCAGCCTGCAAAGGAGGGGAAAAAATTAAAAGTATTTCTTTGGAAAATTGGACATATTGAACTATACAATGCAAGAACGATTAGTCTGGACAGCTGGGTCTATATATACTCTTTTCCTGTCTATCACAAGCCTAACTGAGGGTGAGCATTGTCTCCTGTGATTTTCAACAAGCCCTGCCCTGCTCTAACAGAACACTACCTATCATACATGTTCCAGTGACAAAGCAGCGCACTGAAGTCATGGGACCAGCGTCAAGCGCTTCTGGAGTGATAGCAGGTACCATGCCCAAGATATTCAGAAGACATTTGTCAGTGCTTATTTTAAGCAGCTTTGCAAACCATCCAGAAGGCTAACAAAACAAGCCTAGGTAGGTAGTTGCAGTAGCGTATTTTGGCTACGAGTGAACTATGCAGCGGTTTATAAAGAGTCATGCTAATATTTAGGGTGCTGCACATTATTATGGTGTAACTTCATCAAATATATATAGGATCATTCTAGACTGACAGGTATATAATAAGCACAAGATGTTGACAGAGGGAAACCGTAATCAATAAAGGAAAGGAAATGCAGGTCAGCGGCCTCACTGCTTACATTTTTGCCTCTCAATGACCAGGTGTATATCTATCCACCGCCTTGCACTGTGGAAGCTTACATCAAAAAGGATAGATTCAAGTTTCAGGTGCCACAAGATTCTATTGTTTCTGCTGCAGCTGGCTCCTATAGCTTCCCTCTGGAAACAGTGTCTTTAGTATCTAAGCCAAACAAGGTTTACCTTAAGTTACTTGACATGGGCGAACCTCCTAGACCGAGCTCCAGCACTTGCTCCATTCCCCAGAGAAAAAGTGCATCCAGTGGGGGCAGAATTCCCAAAGTCCACAAGAGAGGCAAACATAAAAATACAATGTGTAAAATCTGGTTCGTTAGCTTTAAAGCAGGTATATCATCAACAAATCTGGACAAAAGTGGAAAAGGGTATTATTTCTGGCACAAAAAGGTGGATTCTCTTTATCCATTAAATTTCATAATCCTGCCCCATTTTGCTGTAGTTTTTCAGCCCCCTTATGGCTTTATATCAATTTACATAATGAAATATTGCTGTTTCAATAGAGCTTTTACATGTGGCAGACCAAAGATACATATTTTATTCACTTTAAAGACATATAGCCCACCTTGCACAGCATAAAGACTTCCAAGGCAACTATTATTTTGTAGATACAACAGCTTTTTACCTGTGAGCAAGATCCACAGCAATGAAGACAAAAACGTAGAAAGGTCTCATAAGAGGAACAATTTCATAGGTGTCCAGTGCTTGGTAAGTAGCTGTCTCTGAAGCAGTATTGACAATTAGGGAGTATTCCGCTATGCAGATTGTTAGCCATCCAAATACAAATATCATGACAGTTCCTCCAATGTTGCCTCCATACAATGAGGTAATTCTGTTTGGTAGCAAGTACCAAGTTCCTAAGCCACACAGCACCCCGGAAACGAGTGAGTGAAAGATGCCATTAGCTAAGTATTTCTTGCCTGGAATAATAAACCTGACTGTCTCTGAGCCCATGCAACTAGAGAACTCCCACTCATCTTCATCTGTTAGGGTACTGTGGACGTGTACCCTTTCCACAGACGTAGTTTTCTGTCTGGCATACAGGTTTGTGGCCTGGATAATAACAGCTGCGGCTAGCATGAGTCCTCCAGAAAGCGCAGCAGCGCAATAGTCTTGCAGAACATTTAACTGATACAGAAGTGTCCCTATTCCACCCAGAACCCATGGCGTCAGAAAGAGGATGACTTGGTTCACATAGATGTAAGGAGGTGCACAATATCCTAATTTAAATCGAGGGCCACCCAAAACAGTCTGTGGCAATCGCTTCAAGAGGAATTCTTGCTTGTGATCGTTCAGCAGAGGCACATCTGGGCCCATTCTTACTTACGCAAAATTTGGTTGAATCTCATTTTGTCTGAAAGGGAAAAGGGATAAAAGGGCAATTTTACCAAAGGCATACTGTTCTAAGTACTGCTAATAAAGCAATGCTTTCCCAGATTGTATGAAGCACCTGCCCCATTCTAAACAACAGATCCTTCATCTCCCAACCTACCAAAAAACTCTCATTTTTTACTTATTCATTTCATTCCATTTCAATGTAGCCCCAGAACACGAAGGTTCTCTGGGCTGCTTGCAAATGCTGAAAACAGCAAATAAATACAATCAATATTTGGTATATCCAACCAACTCTGAGCTGTTCCTATATTACCCCAACACTTTTCAGTGGACCACCCAGCCCCTATCACCTAAAGAGTTAATGCCGTATTCCTTAAGAGGACCACCTGAACAGAACTAGCAGGTATTTATACCAATCTGATTAAAGAAAAGTTCACATGGTAGCATGCTTCACTGCTCAAGCACTTTTGTATTCCAAAGCTTTCAGTGAACTGTTCTAATCCCATTCATAAACAACCTTTCATAAATTTAAAACTGCAGGCATGATATCACTAACCAATGGGCTGTGAAATAATTGAGAATTGTCGGGCAACTTCAGAGCAATCTAAGTGGGAACAAGTGTGAGCACAGATCAAGACACCATTATCTTATATAGAGGGCAGACTCCATCTGAAAAGTATTTCATTTCATTAGTTCATTCATAGTCATCTTGGAAAGCTGTAGCTGTCTTTTCTTCTGGTACCTGCAGATCGGAAACATTAAACTTAGATAGTGCTTAAACTCAGACAACTTGCCTTGGATAAGTGTACTTGACCCCATTTTTAATTATCTTTGTTTAAAAAAAGGTGGCTTTCTATGCTTTCTATACCATACCATGCTACTACATTTATTTTGTTTAAGTGCCTTGGTACCCATGAGCCATTAAAATCTGCCTGGGAACTACCATAAAAGTTATGACCTGAAAGCCGTAACTGTCAATAATTACAGAAACAAAACTTTCTGAATCAATGCCCCTTAGAATACTGTTTTCTGTGTCTGAGTTTTGCTAAGTAATAAAATATTGCACTAAGTAATAAAAATCACTGCATACTATTAAAAGACAATGTATACTTTGAATATCTCTCTCCCATATTCACTCGCAACCTAGTTTTCCAGGCCATTCCACTTGTCCTGCCAACTTTGAGGTCCTCAAAATTTCCTTAGTTGATAGGACAATCCAGTAGGAAGCATCAAGAGAAATGTCATACCAGAACACCACTGTAAAAGCCAAGCCACATCCCTAGTGGGTCCTTGCCAGGGAAGGAAGGCAGGCGACCAGGCGTGCTCCAGGTACAATCCCTGCTACCTCCAGGTGGAAGGTTCGAAGGCATACAGGCTGGAAAAGACCTCTAACCAAGTCCTTGGAGAATCAGTGCCAGCCTCAATGGTTCAAGGGCCAGACTTAGTATCAGACAGTTCCATACATGAGCCTGACACGTTAGCAGATTAGAAAGAAGCTACCTTCACAGCATCATGTCATAGAAGTTAGAATGTTGGATAGGAACTTGCGAGACCTGGGTTCGAGTCCCTCCTTGCCCATGAAGTGGGGGACTGTAGGCTAGTTACTGACTCCCAAACTAACCTACTTCACAGGGCTGCTGTGAGGATAATGGGATGGGGGAACCATCAGACACAGCACCTTGGGCTCCTTAGAGGAAAGGCAAGATATAAATGAACCACAAACTTGTCTGGCTTATTGAAATTCTACTGCCGAGCGCAACCTCTTGCTATATGTATTCTGTAAAAAAGCACATGCTTTGCACGCATAAGGACTCAGTTTCAGTCCCTCGCATCTTCAGTCGCAAGGTTCTGGTAGGAAGTATTTATTTATTTATTTATTAAAACATTTCTATGCCGCCCCTTGCCGAAGCCTCGGGGCGGCTCACAACATATAATAAAATGCACAATAAATTAAAACAATAACAATTAAAATATATGTATTAGAATAAAATAAGCCGCCCTGGCCAAATAAAATTTCCATGGTATTAACATTTAAAATGCTGCTTAAATAAAAAGGTCTTCGCCTGGCGCCGAAAAGCAAATAACGACGGCGCCAGGCGGACCTCTCTGGGGAGCGCGTTCCATAACTTAGGCGCCACCGCTGAGAAAGCCCTCCTCTGAGTAACCACCCTCCTAATTTCCTTCACTGAGGGCTCCCGGAGGAGGGCCTCTCCCGCTGAAGTAGTCGGGAGGACCTCTGCCCAACAGCCTAGAGGGCCAACTGCCACTCTGAAGAGGTAATACTGAACTAAAGAGCCAAAGAATCTGACTTGGTACAAGGTTGCTTCCTAAAGATACACACCTATCTTCCATATAGGGCACATTTTAGCATTCAAGTGCATGCTAAAATAGAGGTACCTTTTAGCATGCCAATATACACACTTTGGCAACTTACAATCAGTAGAACCCAAGGCAGCATGCATTAGATAGCTGCAGGGTTCTGCATTCTTATCTCCATTTATGGGACTTTAGGCATACACAGAAATAGGTACCAAGAGACCACTTCTCCCTCAATTTGTCCTGCCCTTGTTCCTCTAACTGCAGCTGGATATGCAGAAGTCAGCAGATGCGGACCTCTCTCATTATTCGCTCGTATCTATACAACAAGCTGTTGTGTAAAGCAGAGGTGAAAACAGAATTACCTTGATCTATACCAGGGGTCTCAAACTCGCGGCCCGCGGGCCAATTGCCGGAATGGGTGGGGCGGGGGGGCACGGGGGGGGGGCCTGTGGCCTTCAAAGCAACGGCGGCGCCCGGGCCGGCCATGGGATGAGCGGCCGGCCACCACCGCGGTGGTGGAATACTTGATGCGGCCCAGCCTCACCCAGCCTCTACTTCCAGCGGCCCCCAGGTAAGTTGAGTTTGAGACCCCTGATCTATACTGTACATTTGCAGCTTAGCAACCACATAGTACAAGAGCCCAACTAGTCTATACTATTTACAGTGGCCAATCAGATGCCCATGCAAAACTCACAAGCAGGACATAAGCGCAACAGCACTCTCCAAGTCATGTTCTCCAGCAACTGGTGTACACAGCCATCATCACTATTTATGTATTTAGAAAATTTCTAGGCCACCCCATTCGCCGAAGCCTCGGAGCGGCTTACAAATAAATAAATTAAAATACATAAATAGCAATATAAAATACACGTAACTGTATAAAATAAGTCGCCCTGGCCAAAAACTTTAAAATAACATTAACAATTAAAATGACGCTTGAATAAAAAGGTCTTCGCCTGGGCCGAAAAACAAATAACGACATTCCATAGATTTTTCTTCTTCTGCCTAGCATGATGGTCTTCTCCAAGGAGTTCTGCCTTCTCATGATGTGTTCAGCCTCAGCTTTGTCATTTTTGCTTCCAGGGAAAAGCTCTGGCTTGATATGTTCGAGGGCCTACCTGTTTTGTCTTTCTGGGTATTCACACACATCTCTTCCAGCACTATTTATTATTATTATTTCGATTTATATCATGCCTTTTTCCTACAAAGGGCTCAAGGCAGCTTACATCATTCTCCTCCTCCATCTTATCCCCACAACAACAACCCTGTGAGGTAGGCTGGGCTGAGAGTCTGTGACTGGCCCAAAGTCACCCAGTTGGCTCCATGGCCGAGCAGGGACTCGAACCCAGATTGCCTGAGTCCCAGTCCCATGCTCTTAACCACTACACCACATTGGCTCTATGTTTTGAATCCATCAATTTTCTTCCTGTCAGCTTTCTCCAATGTCCAGTTTTCACACCCATACATAGTGATCAGGAATACAATGATGTGCACGATCTTGGCCTTGGTGTCCAGTGAAACATCCATACATCTGATTATCTTTTCTAGTTCCTTCATTGCTGCCCTTCTAAGTCCCAGTCTTCTTCAAATTTCCTGGCTACAGTCTCCATCTGGATTGATGACTGAGCCCAAAGTATGTAAAATCTCTCACAACAAGCTTACTGTCTCTGATACTGGAGGTAGCATATAGCCTTCATTTATACTTTTACCTCCTCCATCAGTTTGTCTCATTCTCTTTTAAGGCCATCTAAATAAGTGACTATCACCACTAGCGTGAGTGGTAGGATAACAGAAGGGGAGAGAAGGTACGAAGAGAATTGTTCGGTTACTCCCTCTATTCTGTCCATCTTCCTCAGCAACTGGTGTACATGAAGGTAGCATCTAGTCATCAAGACTAGTAGCCATTGAAGGAGACTTCTCTATAGATTTCAGAATTCCCTTTTAATGTCCTACAAACTGGCAGCCAGCTCTACAATTTGTGGAAGTGAATGTCATAGTTTAACCTTCTTCCTGCCTCAACAAAAGCAGCAGTAGTTAGATTTGGGGCCATTTTGTATCCCCAAACAGAAGTATCTGGCAAGAAAATGCTGCCATAAGGAAAAACCTTTTGTTGTAATCAACATAAGAATGGTTTTCAGCTATCAGCAAATACAGGTAATTTGAAGTTTAATTTTTCCTGAGACTATGCAAAACAGGAAAATCTACATAACTGTTTGACTCCTTGAGTCTTTGTCTGCATAATAACAGTTTGGCCTACTAATTAAAAAAAAAAAACCATAGCGAAAGTTTTCCACAGTGGATTTTAATTCGGCTTACTGGAAGTTTAGTCAAGAATCTTAGTTTTCAAAATAGACCAAGATGATCTGTATTGAACAGTCTTTCGTTTGTTTGGGATAAAAAAGTGCTCTGTACACCTATTCCTATGGAGATTCTGGGATACCTTTGCGTTGATTTTGGCCTGTTTTGGCTTATAGAAAACAAGATAAAAAGCAAGAAGCTGAAATTTGGGGATGTTTTAGACAAGGCACTTTGTGACAATGTCCTAGGCCAAGGACTATTTATGTGTAAACCGCAATACAGAATAAAGTTACATTTCCATTCATTTATCAAACTGAAGGCCTGTCCTGCTCAGAGTGGCCCAGAAACAGCCTGGAAAGCCCACAAGTAGAATGTGGGTACAATAGCACCCACTGGTTTATGTCCCGCAGCAATGGGAACTGAATGACATCTTGCCTTCTATACTGGGAGTCATATGTTAGCAAGTGGGGTTCAGAATGTGGGACTGGGACTCAGGCGACCAGGGTTCTAGGCTTCATGCAGCCACGGATCCAGCTGGGTGACTCTGGGCCAGTCACAGACTCTCCTCCCAGCCCACCTCGCCAGGCTGTCGTTCTGGGGATGAGACTGAGCACAGCAGGAGGAACATGACGCAAGCCGCCTTGAGCTTGCTGGAAAAAATGCAGGATATAACGCTAATAAATAAATACCGCCACCCTGGCTGGTAGCCACGCATGAGCGTCTCATTCCCTTCACTGCCATCCAACTCGGCCATCGCCACGTCCTGTGGCAGGGAGTTCCACGGCCTAACGCTATAGCGGGGATGCCATGCGTCCTCTCCGAGGTCCTGCGTCTCCCACTCCGCGGCCTGGTCGGGGTTCCTGCTGCACGCGAGGAGGAGAGAGAGGCCTCCTCTCCGCTTTCTCCAGCCGGGCACCCGCTCGCCTCCCCTCCGAGCCAAGCGCCTCCACAGCAACCTACCTGGCGCCAGGTGCTCCGCCGCCGCCTGCGCGCGGCCTTCTCGGCGCCCCCGGCTGCCGGCAGCCCCCCGGAAAGGGCCGAGGGCCTACAGCCCCCTCGCAGAAGCGGACCCGGAGCGCCAGGCGGCGAGCCCGCGCTTTCCCCCGCGCCCGCAAAGGACGAGGCGCTTCCCTCGCCCGTCATCGCCTGGCAACGGCGCGGAGCGGCAACGGGCGCGGCGGGCTCCCAATTCGCGGCAACCGCCCCCCCCCCGCCCCGGCTCCTGTGAGGGAGCGGCCGCGCCGCCCTCGCAGCCACGTCCCCGGGCGGCGGGCCGAGCCGCGGCCGCCTCGGCGAGCCCGGAGGGGGGGCCGGGCCGCGGCCCCTCGGGCCAAGCGCCGCCATGCGTCTTCGCCCGCGGCCGCGGCCCGTCCCTCGCCCGCTCGCCCCGGCCCGGCCTGCGGAAAGCGGCCCTTACCTGCCTCCTCGCGGCCCTCGCCCGGCCGGGGAGCCGCCCCGCGCCCGCCTCTCCGGCTTCCCGCTCCCCCTCCCGCTGCCGGCCGGGCGCCTGCGAGGCGGTCTTCCCCCGGCTCGGCCGCGGGGCGGCGGCGAGGGGCCGGGAGGGCCTCGCCCGAGGCAGCGCGCCCGCGTGGCTCCCCCCGTGTCCCGCTCCCCTTTCGGCGGGCGGCGCGGCGTCATCTCGGGCTTCCGCCGCCCAAGCGAGCGGAGCAAACGTGCCCCGAAGCCCCCGGTGGGGCCCCGAAGCCTACCCGACTGGCGAGCCCTGCTCCCGGACAAAGCGGGGGTGGGACACCTCGGGGAAGAGCCGCGGCGAGTGCCGAGGGAAGCGCCCGCAACGTCCCGAAACGGGGGAGAGAGTGTCTGCGGCGCCCCGGGAAACAGCTCTCCGGCCCGGCGGCTTGGGAAGGCGATTTTCTTCCTCGGGGACCGCTCGGAAAGCTCTTCTGAAGAGGGGCTAACATTTTCTTAACACCCCCAAAGGTAGAAGCATACATGAAAAGTTACAGCATTCAATATTATCTGCTGAATCCACAGTGTGCGGTATTTCTAAAACGTTACGTTTTTATATTAAAGCTGTTAGTGTGAGTTCTGATCTTCAGCATCCACCTACTGGTGTATAGCAATGCACTAAAACGTTGCTACTAGACTGAGTGCAAAAATACAGGATATTTTAGCCTTCGGGAGCAATCCAGCAGGGATGCCTATAGCCCTCCGAACTGAGAAGCTTACAGAGAGCCTGTGCAGGCCGGGGCAAGGGCGGAGGCGGCTTCCTCGGTCGATCGAGTCAGCTGTGTGCCCAATTTCACTCTGAGCATATATGAAATATATACTGAAATACATACACTTCGTCGGCTGGAGCCCACTCAGTCACATGGAAGAAAAGCCATGAAATATATAAGGCAGTGGGTATTACCTTTTTCCAGTAACACTTTAACAGCTAGCTCCATGACAGGCAGAAAGATTCATGCAGCAGTCATGGGGACAACATAATTATGTTAATGATTCTAGCCAACCCCTGAGCTCAATTTATTAGCCTAAATCTTATTAATGGTGCTGTAAACACCTGGGGCTGCATTCTGTGGGTACTTTGCTGTGATACAGTGGGCTTTACCTCCGAATTAAGACAGATAAGATTGAGCTGTGAGTGTTTTTAAAGCCCGGGGACAGACAGAATCTACTAGTAGATGTCTGAATGATTTGCAGTACATCTGTCAATGGCTCTAAGTCCTATTGGTTTAACAATAATGACTACAAAAAGCCCTGTTTTCCCCAAAGCCTAAAATTCCTTGCTGACATCAAGAAACCTGGGCTGGGTGAGTGGGAAGAAAAAGAGGTAGAAGTGTTTCTGGGATATTTGTAATAGCTAAAAGACAGAGGGGCTAGAGAGGATGATGAAAAAATGAATGGACACAGCAACAGCCTCTATCATGAACACAGAAAGCCTTGCTGGATCAGAACAACGTCCGTCCAGTCCAGCATTCTGTCCACACAGTGGACAACTAGCTGCTCATGAAAAACCCACAAGCACAACCTGTGCACAACAGTATGTTCCCACTCATGTTCCCCATACTGTTGGCCCAAGCTATTTGCAAAGCCTTTCCCAATATACCTGAACACACTGGGGCCTGCCACCAACTACCATCTCCAAGGGTGGCCCAGTTGGCAACAACAAGGAGAAGGGCTTTTTCAGGGGTGGCACCCCAGACATTTATTTTATTTTTATTTATTTTTCAATTTATATCCTGCCTTTTTCCTACAAAGGGCTGAAGGCAGCTTACATCATTCTCCTCCTCCATCTCATCCCCACAACAACAACCCTGTTTGGTAGGTTGGGCTGAGAGTCTGTGACTGGCCCAAAGCCACCCAGTTGGCTCCATGGCTGAGTGGGGACTTGAACCCGGATCGCCTGAGGCCCAGTCCCAGCTCTTACCCACAACACCAAGACATGGAACAAGCTCCCCACTGAGGTCTGCCTGGCACCAACCCTAGTATCTTTTTGGTGCCAGGTTAAGACTGCGCCAGAGGACACGCAGTTAGTTCACTGGGGATTGTTAGTTGTTAAATCAGGTTCCAAGATTGATCTTGTATAAGTTATTGGAATGTTATAGGCACTTTAAATTTAGCATGACAATAATCCTAAATCATTTTTATAATGTGGAGTATTTAGGTTATATTTATTTGTTTGTTTGTTTAATTTAAATTTTTTGTATCCTGCCCTTTACAGGGTCTCAGGGAGGGGATAACATAGATAAATAAGGCACAGCATATTTTTAATGGCTTGTTGTTAGCCACCCAGAGAACTTTTGCTATTATCTGATATAGAAGATAAATAAATAAATAATAGTGGCAGTATAGCTGTCAGGACTAGTAGCCATTAATGGCCTTATCCTCTGTGGCCATTCATAGCCTTTTCCTTCTCATCCTCAATCCATTTGTCAAGCCATCCAAATTGGTCACTATCACCAATGACCTTGAGATAGCAAGTGCCATAGTTTTAACTCTGGGCTCTGTGAAGAAGTCCATTCATTCATTCATTCATTCATTCATTCATTCATTTAAACAACTTATATGCGGCCCCATCGCATGAGCCTCGGGGCGGCTTACAATCATTAAGATTGCATATAAAATACAAAAACTTCATACATAAATAAATACATAAAATCCATTGAATTGCCCCGAATCTCCCGCCAGGCAGGAAAAACCCAACCCTTTGGGCTCTAGGGAGAAAAATGTCCAGCCACTTTCTCCACACCATGCCATAACAGGTGTCCCATCATGGTAACAATGACAATATTGGAGCGGTGCGCCTGGGGCCGAGTCTATATTCTCTTCGGTGCCAGGTTAAAACCTTTTTATTTAATGACTATTTTAAAAATTAATTTTATCATTAACAGTCACTTTTTTGTTTTTATATAATTTACTGTACTTGTTACTGTTTTATTTTTTTAATTCGACGTTGTAAGCCATCGAATTAAAACAATAAAATGATCAAAATACTTTCCCTACATTGTCTCACCACTGCTAAAAACAGTCCTACCTGGTCACCTGCTCTTGTGCCTTTAAGAGCAACTCAGTCAGCTTCCTTGCAACGAATGAGGGCAGAATATTTTGGCTGTGGTCCTATACATGCTTACTTCCAGGTAAATTCTATTTAACATTAATGGGGCTTATGTCTGAGTAACATGCACAGGATCACAGTGCAAGAGTGCCTTCAGTTTTACTCAAAGAGTGGGAATAATGTTCCTTAGCAGACTTTTGGGAAGTAAAGCTGATTTGTTTCAGAGTACGGAGATTACAGGACACTAATTATTTTGGAAGGTTCATAGACTGAATCCATAAATCGTTAAAAGGCTGTAACACCCCCCCCAACAAAGTTTTAATTGTGCTGAAATACTGGTTTTCAGCATGGGCTATGATTAGTTTTTAAGGCTTTCCTAAATTGAAATGGGTTTGTTTTGCTACTGCTGCAAGTGAGCTTTTTAAATGCGCCTTCATCATTTTAACCCCTAAAGGTGTAATCTGGCTGGCTGGAGCACACTGGGAGTTGTAGGCCTTTTCTATTTCTAAGCTTGCATAGGATTACACCTTAACTTTACTTAATATGTTTGGACAGATTCTCACAGTTTCCATTGCTAATACGATTCCCTGCAAATAGAGCAGAAGGTTCAGCAGAACAAAAGAAATGATCTAATTTTAGTAATGGCGCAAGCAATGCCTGTATAATCATGCACTGTTCTTGAATGTCAAGGACTTTTTTCCTCTAACTTGACCTGAATTTTTATTTGCATCAAAAACATGTAGTAGTTCTTTGTTTTCACCTGGTGTTTTTATATCACATTTCTTCTGAAATATAGGATATTACTTAGTAATTATTTAAAAATAGGGCAAGCACAGGCTAAAGAATCACATCTGATGAACAGTGGGGAATCACTGTGAAAGCGCATTTCATACTCCATTATCTTTTATGAGTCTCTCCTTCTGTCATGTCGCGCTATCCACAAAAACAACATTCACAGAGTAACAAAGGCAAAATCAGAGAACTCCTTGCCTTGAACAGCTTTTAGTGCAGACAGCATAATAGACCACAGAAGATGGCTAGAGAAGGTGGTAACAGAAGGAGCAGG
This sequence comes from Varanus komodoensis, assembly GCF_004798865.1. Taxonomy (NCBI): domain Eukaryota; kingdom Metazoa; phylum Chordata; class Lepidosauria; order Squamata; family Varanidae; genus Varanus; species Varanus komodoensis. Next base: position 60,499,955 of record NW_025335761.1, read on the forward strand.
GGCATTTGTGCCCAATTCAGGTGGTACCCCCTGCCCTTCTCGTGGGGAATGGTGCTCTTTGCCTCCTGTTCTGCAGTTCAGCCAGATGGCTGATTTCGGTTGTCTCACTGAGGGGCTTTGGAGCGACAGGGAAGGAGGCTGGAGCCCTCTCCAGACACCTCATATCCTACTGTTCCCAGTGTCCTCCCCTTCCAGCCCCCTGTGCTCCCTTTTTAAAGGTCAGTTTTCTGACCCCAGAGAAGCAGTTAGTGTGGCTCTTTCTGACCTGGCTTTGAGGGGAAGGGATTGGAGTGTGGATCCACAGCTTGGAGCTCTTTATGACCTGAGAAGCAGAAGTATCCGAGGGTCATCTAGAGCTAGGATCGCCACCCCGCAAAGAAACCGCCCTTCTTCGGGTGCAGTGGAATGCTCCTCCTCAGAGGGTCCCTGCTCAAACTCATGCCTCCTTGAAAAACAAGCAGGGGGCTTGCGGATGAGGCTTCCAGGGTGCCGTCCTTTGTGTGTTTAGACACAAAAGATCCTGCAACTCACAGCACCTGTCAGCTAGCATGGCTGGCAGGAGGGTGCTAGGAGCTGCAGAACTAGTTTTTCTGCTTGCCGTAGGGGCATCATAACTGTGCCTCATTCACCACATTTTATAGTTGTGGGAAGGGTTCCACACGACATTGTCTTCACTTTGTAATCCCCTCATGTCTTCCCACTGCTGCAGCTTTTTTCCTTTGGCAGAAAATCTGTTAAGCAGAAAAGGACAGAGTAGCTATCTTCTCATTGTTAGTGCCAGGAGCCAATTTGCCCTTTGCTTTAAAGCCATTGTTTTGTTTCCTTTTCTTTTCCTTATACGAATATATTACATTTACTTGGTCCATGAATGGGTCCCAATCTCCTATGAGAATTAGCCAAGGTCCTTTTGAACAGGTAATGATCTCAGTCCTGTGCACTTGCAGTGAATCCATTCTCCAAATGCTGATCCACACAAGATGATCGAATTCAATGATTCCGTAGAATTGGAAGGGGCCAGAAGGCACTGGCTCCAATCCCCTGCTATTGCAGGACACGAAGTTACACCATCTCATTTAGTTGGCTGTCCGGACACTTTTTAAATGTCTCCAGTGAGGGAGAGCCCACAGCTTCCCCAGGTAATAGGCTCCATTGTTGTACTGCCCTGACAGTCTAGTCTTGGTGTCTAGTCTAAATCTAGGTGCTTTTAACTTGTCTGTTATTCTGTGTCCTGCACTCTGGAATGAACAAAGAGAGATCCTGGCCTTCCTCTTTGTGACAGCTTTTCAAGTACTTGTAGAGCACTATCATATATCCCCCCTCAGTCTTCTCTTCTGGAGGCCGAACATGCCCAGTTCTCTCAATCTTTCCTCACAGGACTTTGATCCAGTCCTTGGATCAGCCTTGTTGCCCTCCTCTGTACTCCTTCTAGCCTTTTTGGTATCTTTTAAAAACTTAGATTCCCAGAACTGGTCATGGAACTCCAGGTGGGTCTGACTAGCACTGAATACTAGTGGAACTAGTACTTCACCTGGTTTTAGAAGTGATGCTTCTGTTAATGCAGCCCAAAATAACATTTGCCCTTTCTGCAGCTGCATTACATTGTTGGCTTATGTTCAGCTTGTGCTCTGCAACAGCCCCAAGATCCTTCTCCTTATTGTTGAGCGAGGTGTTCCCCACTTTGTAGTGATTCATTTGGTTTCTGGTTCCTAAATGGAGGACTTGGCATTTGTCCATATTGAATTTCATTCTGTTGTTCCCTGCCCAACATTCTAACCTTTATCTTAGCTTTGTCTTCTAGGGTATTTGCTATCTATCTATCTATTTATCTATCTATCTATCTATTTGGGAAACCTCGGGGCAGCTTCCAGCAAATAAATAGCAATACAAAATATAAAAATTGGACACATCCGGGCAATAAATAAAACCAATAAATAAATTAACAATTAATTAAAATAACGTTTAAATAAAAAGGTCTTGGCCTGGCACCAAAAAACAAATAACGATGGTGCCAGGTGGACCTCTCTGGGGAGTGCATTCCATAGGTGGGGCGCCACCGCAGAGAAGGCCTTCCTCCGGGTACTTACCCTCCTAATATCTTTCACGGAGGGTTCCCTAAGAAGGGCCTCTGCTGCCGATCTTAGATGGCGGGAGGGCAAGTATGCCCAGCTTTGTATCATCTGCAACTTTAATCATCTTTTCTTGTACTTCCTCATCTAAATCATTAGTAAAAATGTTGAAGAGTATCAGTCCCAGGACAGATCCCATGGCATCCCACTTGTTGCCTCCGCCCAGTTGGAGAATGTGCCATTGATGAGAACTCTTTGAGTCCAGTTTTGCAGCTAATTGTGGTTCCTCCTGATAGTTTCACTATCTAGCTCTCTTTTTGCTAATTGGGTCATCAGGATGTCATGGGGCACTTCACTAAAGGCTTTGCTAAAGTCTAGATAGATTATGTCCGCAGCATTCCCACAGTCCCTGCACCAGTAGAGGGATGGACTCGACGGCCTTCCTGGCCCAGCTGTTCTGCGAATCTGTGAAAATTTATTTATTTGTTTGTTTGTTTGGAGCACTTATATGCCGCCCCATTCGCATAAGCCTCAGGGTGGCTTCCAGACATAAATAAATATTATCAATACAATTACATAAAATATTGGAGACATCCTGAAATTAGTCTGGCGGGGTTTGTTCTAGAGAAATCCATGCTGGCTTCTAATAATGACTGCATTGTCTTAAAGGCATTTGCAGACTGCTTTGTTTTATGTTGTCAAATAACACTGCTGGTGCATAAGAGGGAGGTACTGGCAAGCTTTGGCGGTGGACAGATCTGCAGATGAAGCAGATCTGGGGGGAATTCCTGTGGAGTCAGGGAAGCCTTCTGTCAGCCTCAGCAAGGGCTGCATAAACTCAGCAGCCACAGAAGACTGATGGACTTTTAGGTTTAGGTTGGGGAGGGACGAACGGGGAGAGGAGATGGAACAGAATGTACTGAAAAAGGCACGGCTGGCTGGAACTCTTGAGAACATCACTCCGCATTGCAACGTTTTGCGGCAGGTTGGACCTCAGTTAGATGAGATGAGAGAGTACAAGTGACCAGTACCGAGCTTCCATGTAGCCTCAACTGCCAAATCCTGTCTAATCTTGGAACCTAAGTAGGGTCAGGCCTGGTCAGAATTGGGATGGGTGACTTCAGTGTATGATTCCATCGTTATTGCTGTAAACTGCCCGGAGAGCTTTGGCTATGGGCAGTATAAAATGTAGTAATAGTATTGGGAGGGGGCTGCTTTTCCTGTTGGGGGCAGCAACCTCTCAGAGCAAGGGATGCCTCATTCTCCTTTCCCTTATCTTTGCAAGTTCACAACCTGGAGGGCTACAGGTTTTAGTCCAGAGCACTTCCCCAAAGGCCCAGGCACCTGGATCAGTCCCCTGCCAAGGATGACCAGCCAGGGGGCCAACTGAGAAGAGTCTCCTTGACTTCTTCCTCTTCACCATAGGCCCAGGCAACTGCAGTCATGTTTACAAAGAATGACTGCCCATTTTCTCTCTCGTGCTCCGCTCTTCACGCAAGGAGACAGCAGCAGTGAGAATTAGCGGGAGGAGGAGAAGCATCAGCACCTGGTAAGACATTAGATTCCCCTGGGAGGGAGTTCACTGGGGCATCTCGGCCCAGGGCCCTCCAAGACCTGGAGCCAGCACTGCTTCCCAACACAAAATTCCACACTGGTATGTGGAATATGCACATGGCCGGCCGGCTGTTGCTGATTGCAGCTGTAACTGATTGTCCAAATCAAGAAAACACTAAGAAGCAATTTTCCAGCTGTTCTCCTGCCCCACCCTGCCCCACCCCATGGTGTGCCAGCAAAAGGCCATACCCTGCGATAATGAATCTCCAAGGAATGAACCGGCACTGAAGGAATCTAAAAGGGTATTAAGAAATTCCAACCAAGTTAATATGTCTTAATCTTACGGAGTTTCAAGGGCAAAAGAGATTTGTTTATTTTTAATTAGAGGGAAATGCAGCTGTTGTTATCAAGAAGGCAAAGAAAGCAGAGGGAGAGACCTGTTGCCGTGGGGTTATTTTAGTAACAATAACAGAATCCCTTCATTGTTCGTGCTGTTAGCAGCAAATCTTGCTACAGCGGCGATTTGATTTTACCTGCCTCACAGTGCCCCCTGGAGGCCGAAAGAGGTTTCGGCCTTGTTTGCTTCTCCCCTGCAAAACTGGCGGTGTGTTTCTATCTCATTGCCGGGTTTGGGGCCATTTTTTCAGTAAAGATCTTTCATACAGCAAGAGGACATACAGATGTGTTCCTGTTATTCTGCAAATAACATTTAGCCACCTTTTATTTTGCTAACAACATACCTCTTTCTTCAAGTCCCTCGTCAAAACTGTTCATTTCTACATGGCTTCCGGCTTATCTCCTTTAAACTAGGGTACAGTTGTGTACAAGAAACACACAAACACCCCTGCACTATTCATTCCTGCCTGGCCTTCTTTTTACCTTTTTCCTATTTAGATGGTAAGCTCCATGGGGCAGAGTTCTCCCTCCTTTTTCCCATGACTAAACTCTTAATGCATGATCTGCCATATGAACAGTTTTGCTCACATACACGATGGCAGATTTTTGGTTCCAGTCATGTAAAGGATCCATTATTTAGTCCTGATATGATGAAAGAGAGGCAGCAAGCCACGCTCAAAAGTCATTCAGAACCACAACATGGTGAATTACTTTGGCCTTGACTGTATTTGAAATAGTGGCAACCACAGGCAGTAGCAAAGATCATTTTGCATGTGGATCATTGCATGGGGATTATATATAAGAATATTGCGGAAATGTACTTTTCCCTCTTCCTTCAGCATCCCTTTTTCCTTGAGTCTTTTCAAAAAATAAGCCTGTGAATGGGAATTGGCTTGTTTACTAATGTATTGGAAGTCACTGAGGAGACTTCCTTGCTTGGGAAAAGAGACAAAAATACTTGAATAATTGCTTTGCCTCAGGCCAAAGGCTCTGGCATGAAGGGCCTGTGATGAGGGGCTGGAGAACAGAGCTGTGTGACACGCAACCTACCTTGCACCCTGTAAACTAGCTTGCTGTCTTCAGGTGTGCTGTACAGGTTGCTCTCCCATCACCGGTGTCGGACTCACTTGCCAGTCCAGGTGCCTGGCAAGGGGAGGAATGACGCTTCTTGTTCTTCTTCCTAGTCTTTGTTTTGTATTCCCATGTCTCATATTTCTACATGCGGCTGCCTTTATTTTGCTATTCTCAGGCATCCTTTCTCCAGGTTTTCTTTCTACTTGATGGGAGTGGATGCTAAGTCAGGAAAAGGGTCCTTTCAGTGTTAACTTCAACAGTTCGCTTATAAGTACAAATCAGTCACACACGTGCGCACACACACACACACACACACTCACACCATTTGTAAGCTACTTCTATGTGCATCCCATGCTTCTTTGGGAAAGTTGCTACCCTATTACAATCCACATGGCTGGCTTTTTTTTTTTTTTTTTTTTTTGATTTATATCCTGCCTTTTTCCTACAAAGGGCTCAAGGCAGCTTACATCATTCTCCTCCTCCATCTTATCCCATCATTCTCCTCCTCCATCTTTTGTTCCTGGGATTCTGGAGAGGTTCTGAACTTCTGCTAAAATAAAGTAAAATCAAACTCGCAGATCTACTCTCTGAGATCAGATTTTGGAGCGTGGCACAGAAAAATGATTCTGCCCCACTTGTTTGAAAATAGAGTGAGACACGATTGAAAACAGCGGCTGCTGCTTATTCTAACCCACTTCGTCCTGTGGTGCCGGTTGAGACGTCTCGGTGGTGACCATTCCAAGGACCGCAGCCAGTGTGACTAAATGATCAGGCTCTTATATTACTGGAAAATACTTTCGCCAAAACAATTGGCGGGAGCATATTAACTGTCAGGTTAAGACTATCGCTTTAACCAGGACTACGTTCTCTGTGCCAAATAATGTGCCCCCGAACAAGCCGTTATTTAAATACTCTTCAGAGGAAATTAAATAAGCCTAATTTTAAAGGCTACATAACACACAACCCTCCCCCCCCGCTGTTCTATTGGGCAAATTATTTGCTCTGTGTTTTGTGTGTGCGTAGAACAGAACAGTTTGGGGAGGGGGAGAGAAACCAGAGAAGCCCTTGAAGGTGATTTTCAAGCTTGAAAAGTGAAAGGGCTACAGAAACAGCAATCAGGGACAATTAAGAAAACTGGAGCAAGTGCCTCATTCTTTCCCCAGCGACCCCACATGCGAAATTGCACTTCCCATTTCTCAGCCTCGTTGCATTTCAAATAAGGCTCCCAGCTAAGACATGTTGGCGTTCTTTATCTTTTCCCTTTCTTTCCTCTCCCCTCTCCAAGACCAACTCCAATCAAAAGGTATTGCTTAAAATCTTCCTATTACAGCATGAGTGATTGTCTATGCTGATGAGCCCGGAACACCGTCTTGGAAAGAACTGGGCAGTTTTTGTGTGAGTCCTGTCATGATGTTGTTATAAACCCTGCAGAAGGCTGTCAAATAACCACAACAAAAACCACCAAGGAACGGGCTTGAGTAACAAAATATGAGTGCCGCGTCTGCACTACGGCTAGAGGCAAGTAGCTACTATGCAGAAAATAAATGGTACAGGTTGTATTTCACATTCTGTATCGCTGCAATAGAGGTTTTGCTCAATGCTCATTTACTGCCATAATTACAAATAATCATAAATCATGGCTTCATGGAACCAAGGCATTTGTAGCACCATCACCTTGGCTCACTCATGGAAGCTGACGGGGCGGGCAGGAGTTAGGTGATAAAAGGGATCAGACCTAGTGAAATGCCTTCCCATGGGAGGTTCACACGGTACCTACATTGTGGCATTTTCAGTGCCAGGCTAAAACTTCATTCTCCTGGGCTTTTTAGTTTTCGTTGTTTCAAACTCTGCTCATTCCTTTAAAAAAAACCATCCCTGATGGTTTTTAGTTGATCTTTAAAATGTTTTTAGAGCTGCAATTCATTTTGCCATGCTATAGTTTATGGTTTTAATTATTGTGAACTAGCCAGAAAGCTTTTGCTATTGAGTGGTATCTAAATGCTATTGATAAATAGAAATATGTTGTCATTGTCTACTGTGATCATCCTGCATTATCTTACAGCTCCTTCTGTCATTTGATGCAGCCGTGGAATTGCTTCTAATTGAAAGCACAGGAGCTTGAAGAACCCCCAAGATTTTGGGAGGAAGATGTTTGAAAGTAGAAGAGGTCAGTCAATCTGCTACTGGATGTTTTCCCACAACAGGCTGAACTTGCTGCACAAGAATTATATCTTCCATCTACTGAATGGAATCCAGTGCAAATACCCTGGTTCAACATTGGGTCCTCAATCAAATCAAGCCAGAGATTTCCTGAGAAGCAACAGTGACAAAATTGAGGCTATTGTATTTGGACACACCATGAGACTTCCTGGAGAAGATCATCATGCTAGGGAAAGTCGAAGGCAGAAGAAAAGAAGACCAAATATGAGATGGATAGAACCAGCAAGCTTGGGACTGACTTAAAATGGGAAAAATTAGCTGTTTTGTGTAAAGTTATTTCCTGTTACTCCTACAAAGCAGCTGTGGTCCACCAAATGTTTTTGCACTTCCAGCCCCCATGAGTCCCAACCGGCATGCCTAATGGGTAGAGAGTATAGGAGATTGGCATCCAACAATGTCTTGAGGGTACAGATCCCACAGCACAAAATTAAAGGATCCATTTAGATAAGATGAAGATCTGTGACTGCTTCTCCACTCCTCCTTCCTTGGGCTTCCCCCAACCTCTCATCCTAAATGTGCTGGTCATTTGTGGGTTAAGGAACTGCAATCCCACCGTGTTGCCAATTGCATGGGCCTGGGGTGCTGAACCGCTTTCAGGCTGAGGGCCGAAGTCAGTTTTGGAGATGCTCTCGGGCTGCATTCCAGTGGGACCAAAGGGGCAGGGTCAAAGTACCAAAAATACTGGCTCATGTGGGGTAAAATTCCAATGGCCAGTCACTAAACCTTGAGAAGCATTTCAGCATCTTAGCATGGGAGGAAAGATTGCACAGAAACTGAACCACCAAAGGATCGGAGGTTGGGGGACGCCTGAGGAAGGAGGAGTGCCCAGGTGGCAACTCCAGCAGACTGGATTAGGCCATCCAGAGGGCTAGACTGGACGCTTGGACCTGACGTTCTGCACCCTGGTCTGGGCCACACCTTTCAGACATCCTACGAAATGTGCCAAGACTGTGCCGAGCCACTGGGTGTTGTCCCACTCTGCCCCCCGCCCCGCCATGCATGGACTAAGCTCAGAACAGGTGTCGGATGAAGGGCTTAGCTTTATGCACAACTCCAATATGTGACTTTTAAATAATGACTTGCCATATGTTCCCAAGTACCTAGACACAAAGGAGGGTCACCTTAATTATCTTGCTCCTATTTCCACATTTTCCCCAAGAGTTGCACCTTTGCTACATTTCTCATCTTCAGGCTTAACAAAATATTTTTGTTAAAATTTAAACAGGCCAGCACCCACCTAATCTATTTAATAATAATATTTAACTAAATCAAAGGGTGTTTAGAGGGAGAAAGTAAAGAGAGAGAAATAAAAGCACAAAGGTAGTGGCAGAATTAAGAAGATTGGGGAGATTTGCTGCATCTTCTACTCGTCTTAACAGTCCAATTATGTGCCACATAGCAGTTAACACAACAGGCACACGATGGAATTATCTTGCAATCAGGTTGCCTACAGAAACTCCAAGAAGATGAGAGGTTTCATTTTATTTATTTCTCCCCCTTTAAATCTCCTTAGATTTAAGAAGGGTTTGGGCAACCAAATTAATTGTTTTGGGGGAAATCCTCCTTTACAGATCTCTCTTTGCAACGAGAGAGAAAACATGCCTGCTGGAGACGTGAGTCAGATGTTCTTTCGGCATTACGATCGTGTCCGTATTTAATTCCTCGTCTTGCCGCCATCCATGCTAAAAGAATTTGTGGACTTTAATGCTACCACTTCCTTGTGCACTTTAGGACATCTTTGTCTTAAGCCAGTGAGGCGGGAGGGCTTCTTTATGCCTTTTAAAAGCAATCGCAGCGAACTGTAAACCGTATGATTCAGCACAATACGCCAGTGTATAAATGGAAATCATTGATAAGACACCGGGCAGGAATTGGGTTTATACTTATCGATGATGAAGCTGCTTTCCATTTTTACAGTCAATAAAGCAAGGTATAGCATGAACTAAAGAGCAACTGACAGGAGGAAAGAACAGTGAAACACACTAACAATGATGTATGTAGAATCACAACTACCCCAATAGCTACAGGAGTATCTTGCCACCAGGTTGCCCACAAAGCCATCAGTCAAGACCACAAGGGATTTAATCTCCCCATCCCCTTTAAACCTTCTTAGTCTCTCATGGGCGAAAGGAAATGAGGACCTCCACCATATCATGCATCACCTCGATATGTATTGGAACCAGGCTGTGGGAACAAGCAGGGTGGACAACAGAGAGATGTGATACACTCTTCCTTCTGAAGTTACAACTAAACACACGTACCTCACAAATGTGGCTCTCTCTGTTGTGACTACTTTTGCCTTTAAAAAGCCAGGCACCGATTTGGAGCCTTTCCTTCAAAAGGGCACCTCACAGAGGAGAAGCGCCACCAAGACGAAGATGCTCTCTTAAATATTCCAGCTCATTTTGAAGGCCCGAAGCAGCCCCTTGGTGCTGCTTGTCTGAGCAGCGAGACATAGACAGCTGCAAACTAGTTTGGCCCATTTACTGCCCAGAAGTTACTTGGGGGCACAATCCAATTTCTCTGGGACGTGAGTCTTTTCAAACTACGCAGGAGCTTGTGCAGAAGACTTCCCTGTTGGGTTCGGTCCTTGTTGCCTTTAGCCCTTTAATGTCCGTGTCATTATCCTTTGGGAAACATGAACACCAAATGTGCGTCCATGCCCCCAAAATTTCATTTCTGCAAAAGCAACATTGCCTAATACACCAAATTGCCTAATTCTGGGTTTTTAAAGCACTGCAGGAGCTATAAAAATAGGCTTATTTATTTTAGGGAAGACATAAAGGCAGCCATTGCAAATAATGCCCCAGTATCTTAAAGAAAGAAAGCAAACGGGAAGAAAAGAGGAGGCAATTCCTTACAAAGTGAATTAAACAGCAAAATATGCCAATTTTGATTTCTAGCCCAGTCAACTACTCCACATTCATTTGCTCCTCCATTCTGATGTTTTTAAGGCCCCTTCAGAGAACTGCAGCTTCCTTTTCACCTTCCTCTGCACAGTTTAACACAGATGTCTAGGCCTGGACTATTGTTCCAATTGTCTGTATTTTAAAAAGCTCCCGCAGTATTTTACTCCTTCCATTGTATCCAAGCTTCCCTGAGTGCTGCAGTCACCACATATTGCTCGTCTTGGCTGCGTTTTCTAAACCCATTTATGGCTCCCCCACCCCACCCCTTCTGTAGACACTTGTTCATCAGGGAGCTTAAATTGACTTCTCTCCCATTCTGTTTCCTTAACTAAAAATGCACCATTAAGACTGATTGAAGTCTTTTGAAAACACTTCATGAAAAATGAAAGGACACCAAAATGAGTCTACCCGTGTTTGCAAATACCTGTTTTTTCAGACAAATTGGTGGGAAGAAATCTGAAAGAACTGGTAACTTAACAACACAATTGATAGGTGTTTATGTGTTTCCCTATTTTCGCACAAATTGGGAAAGTGTGTGTAAAAACATCATTTCAGAAATGTGAAAAAACTGGGGCACTTCACAAGCGATTTTAAATAAAAATATCCCTGCCAATAAAATCCAGGCAAATTCTTGTATTAGTTTTATCACGTCTGGCATTTAATAAAAACATATTTTAATTCTTTTAAACAATCTCCTCACCTTATTTTAAAGATTCTGGTTTGAAACAAGGAAAATGGTACAGATATTGGCTATCTGAATAGCATTTTTAATTCTTCTTCTCTGCTAAAACGAAAATAGTTCTTGCAAGATATTTGTATCTAAACAAATTAATCAGAAGCAGTTATCACACCATGGATCTTGTGTAGTGGATTTAGATTTTAACTTGCATTTTTACGGTGTTTTTTGTGGAATATTGCTACACTCTGTGGACTATGGTTGATAAAAAGTTATGGTAAATTTCATAAACCTGGAAAATGTTAATCTTTCCTGTTGTTTCGTTAGGCGGACCAGTAGAAGATAATAGATATTTTAGTAACATTTACAGTCTGCTTTGGACAATCACATCAATAGCATGGGAAGTGCCCTTTCTGGTAAGAATCAGGCTTTGTCTTCTTGATCAGGTTGTTTTAAATAATATTTTAGAATGTTGGACTTGAAACTGGTAGTTAAATGAGACAGTATTTTTAAAGGTGGTAAATGGGTTGAGAATTGGTTTTGCCTAAGAGGTGTGATGTAAGTAGAAGCTTTCAGATTTGCTGGCAAGCGGAAGAAAAATGTTCCTTTGGTCTTATAACATTATTTTTAATATTTATTATTAAACATTAGCACACACCACATAGGTGGCATGCATGCAACAGATTTATATGTTTGTATTCTCCCTGGAATGTTGATGAATAATGTAGGGTATTGTATTCGAAATGTATTGTTTGAAAAAGTGTTAAAGTCACAGCATTTTAAAAAACACACAGGGATCAATACTAGCAGCAATTTCTGAGAACTGTGCTGTGTTTTTATTTCCCCATAGACCTGGATCTAAATAGCTACGTTAGGTTTGCACGGTGAGTATTTTAACTCAAAGCAGTTCACCCTGGCATAGCAGAAACTGCTTCTGAAAGTTACCTTAGTTCCCAAATGTTTTTCCATGTAGCGGGTGGGTGGGAGATGCTGTTGAAGAGACACAAGCCTGAATCTAGTGGTGGGGAAGGAACTTACTTGGTTTGCATTTTGCACGTTTGAATCGGTAACGCAAGCCATAACTCAGTTATCCTTCAAAATTCCCTCTTTTCTACATTTTGCAATGAATTCTCAAAAGATGTGCATAAAAGTACATATAGGAGAAATGTGCCAAAAATATGTACAGCTTTCCATGCAGATTAAAACAAAATCTCAAAATTCAGGATAAACTGAATTTATGATTGGAGACTTTCTCTTAAGTTCAGTAAAAACCATTTAAGATTAGAAAAATTAGAAACTTAGAGAAATGGAAATTGACAAATTCATCTATCCTTGGGTATTTTGGCATTAATGCGGAGTGGCACAATTCTTCAGATTCCACACTGTCTATTTCCTAAGACTGCAACCCCAGGCACACTTAACCTGAAATTAAGTTCCAATAAACTCAACGCAACACCTCTGAGTAGGCATCCATGGGAGCGCAGTGTAACTGTATGTCACCTTTCATCCATACAGGTCCTCAAGACAAGCTTACAAGAAATTAAGTGTTGTTATAATGATTCATAAACTGACTACACCAAAAAGCAACATGGATGTCTGTGGATGTGGTGGAAGAGTAAGAAACTGGCTGAGGATAGGAATCATAAAACCATAGCAACTTCTTTGTTAAATATCGAAGAAGTCCAGACTTCTGGTCTATTGTGTGTGTTTATGTATAAGAGAGAAAATTAAATTGTAAAGCATCCAGTCCCAAGAGAAGAGGCAGCTAATTCTGGCCAGTGAAGAGATTTGTAAAGGAAATCTGCACCAACATATGAAAAATGCCTCTTGTTGGAAAAGGAGAAAAATATCACAGGAGATTACACAAAGCTTAAAAGCAAGCAAGTGCTTTCAAAGGATGAGTGATCAAATTGAAAACAGCAGCCCTCCCCTGAATAAAGTTGATATAGTTCCTTCTCTTGGTAAAACAAGGTACTGAGATACCCACGTATTTCTAAACTTCCTGGGGGATTTCTATTGCAAATACAATATATACAAGGTGTAGATGCTTGCAACAGTGTAATTATGAGCCTGAGATTAGGCAGGTGGCAATCACTGAAAGGAAACTGTTTCACTAATGTTATCTTGTTTCTGGAATGTTCTTTCCAAGCAGGTGAGAGGGGCAGCAATATTTGCATAATTCAGAAGGCATTTTAAGACCTTCCTGTTTTTGGAAGCTTTTGGTGGTTGTCTTCTTAACAAATAATATTGCTGTTACATTGATTTTATATGAGATTTATAATCCTCCCTCTTTAAGATTTCAACAGATCTTGTTTGTTTATTTATTGTTTTTATACCACCCAGTAGCCAAAGATAATTGGGATGTCCACAACAATTAAACCCACAAAACCTCTCAACGAAATGTCATATAAAAGTTTAAAACTATGGTGTAAAAATAAAACTAACATAAAACCTAGAAGCAAGTTTAAAACAGAATCTGAAAGACTAAAATGGGAAGGTAAGAATGTCTTCACCTCGTGTTAAAAAGATGGGCCAGGAAGACCTCTCTGTAGTTGTTGCTAGTCTCGTTGTTGTTGCTTCTGTTTCTTTGAAAGCAGCTTTGTGTCATGTTCGAGCGGAAAAGTGTCCAGGATTTTAAATAAGCATACGTAATTTGTAAAAAGCATGTATTAAAAAAATCCCTTGGGTGCATGGCATGGCAATGTTTGGCAGACTCTGCTGACAATTGAGACCAAATATCAAAGTACTGGGAGAGACTTGGGTGGGCTGTAAATGCAGGTTTGGTTTAGACAGCTAGTCTTATCTCGTCCTAGACTGGTGTCACGGACGAATGGACCACTTCCTCGTGTACAAGAGTTGCAACACAATGCAGATCTGCAGGTCTTCTCTATCTATCTCCACGGGTTTCCCTCCAGGCTGGACCTGCGTGCAATACGATTTTAGGTGCATCCCTGTGTCTCAAAGTCAGCTCAGTGGATCTGCCATTTGGACATGAAATTTTGAATCCTTCAGGTGTGTTCTCGGGGCAGCTGAGGAAGCCAGTTCTGCGTTTCAGACTGTAATGTGAGCAATGCATCAGTGGCTCATGAGCTACACTGACTGTCAGTCCGCTTCTGGTCCTAATGCAGAGTGCCGGTATTGACCTGAACATCATCTCAGAGGCCCTTGGTGGCTGGTAAGGAGAGGACATTTTCATTTGTGGCTGGTTCCCCAGTTGTGGAATGAGCTCTCCAGAGAGGAGGCTTTTGTGGTGCTTTTGCTGCTGGGTGAAGGGTTCCGTATTTTCCCACACTTTTAGGTCTTTAATTATTACTTTAAAAAGGGTGTTTTGAGATCATTGCACTGTTGCTGGCATCTACCTTAGTTACTGCATTGGTTTTATTCTCAAATGGTTCTCTGTTTTATTATGTTATTTTGTTAGTATATTTTATGGCTTGAAGCTTTGCCTTGTAAATCACAGAGAGAGCTATACCTAATAGGCAGTATAGAAATACAGAAGGTGCCAAAAATGTATACACATTTTACGAAAGGAAAAACACTGTATTAAAAACTGTTGCATGGTGATGCTATTATTCATTTGATTAACACCATCTTTTGAGCAAACGTCATACTACACATTGCCACCATAATTCAATTCAACTTCAAAAAGTAATACATAGATAACATCTCTTAAAATGTGTATACATTTTTGGCTGTGCACCCTCCCCCATATAACTCTTGTACATTTTCTTTAGCTTTTTGAAAGTGGTTGTTTTATGCTGTGCTTATTACTTAATGCTGAATTATTGTATTATTGTATTATTATATTACTATTTTAACCTTTGTAAGCCACCCTGAGGTGTGTTTCGCAATGGACGGGATAAACATGTTTTAAATAAATAAAAAATAAAGACATAAATAACAAATGTGTCTGATTCCTCAAGAGCTTCGTTATTACCAACTCAATGAGCCAATCTCCTAACTATGCCTTTGCTTAAACTCAAGTTTGCCCTTTGGAGATTTTACTCACATTATTAGGTACTTTTAGAAAAAAGTAACCCAGACAAATGCTCTTAAATCTTAAATCGGCACACTTTTAAAATGGAATCCGGGACAGATCAGAATGCAAGCTTTTAATTTTGCTAAAAATCTTATTGCCTTCCACGAACTCTCTATGCCATCTGCCACCAAACCTGGCACTGAAAACAACTCCTGTCAACTCCAGTTCGTTTTTTTTAAGAGTAGACAGTCTGCGTGCCTAAATCCTACTGAGGAACGTTCAAGGAAGTAACGGCCCTTTCTGCAATTGGAATGTTGAGACAGGTGCATGAAAATATTTTTGGAGGGACGCTTAGGCTGACTGTGCATTTATTATCATTCCAAGAACAAACATTCAACAAGGTTGTTTCTGCAGTACCATAGGACTCAGAGACAATCAGCCAGACATGCTGGCTAGGGATGATGTGAGTTGTACTTTAGCACATCAGATAACTAGCAGGTTGAAGAAAGAGGGTCTGGTAACATCCCATTTGAACTGCAGTACATTTTACTGGTTCCTGCAAAGAACATATTCCTCTTCCTCCTCTCCATTTCATCCCCGCAAGAGCACTGTGAGGTCAGTTAGGCCGAGAGTCAAGGGCTGCCCCAAAGTCACTTAAGTGAGCTGCGCAGCTAAATGAGAATTTTAACCTGGATCTCCCAAGTCCCAGTTTAGTTGCTTTAATTGCTGCACCTCACTGCGCTTTCAAAGTGCTGAAGACTTTTCAGAAACGGTGGTTCGTGTGTAATATCAAGAGAAGGGTACTAACTGGGACCAGGTAGTGGGAACATCTCTTAATGGTCTTAAAAGAACTGCACTGGATCGTTTCCAAGTGCAGTTCAAAGTGCTCATATTGATTGGCTCTAAATGGCCTAGGACCTCAGGGACAGAAGCTTGCTCCTGCTCAAGATCTTCCCCCAGGGCTGTTCTCCAGGTTGCTTTGCTATCTGGGTTCAGGAGGCTGGTGACTGCAGAGAAGGCCTTCCCATGGGCAAGGAGGCAGCCCCAGGTACGTGATCTGGGCTATCGAGAAAAGGCAGCAAATCGTTATCACTGGGTATTTTTCTGCCAGTGAAATGGAGACACATGTGGGGTTGTTTGCCTCAGGTACCAAAACAACCCGAGTCGCTCAGCTTTGGGTACTGTGCTCTTTGCCTTGCATGGAGTGGGGATGGTGGCACTTTCTATGCTGCCTCAGATAGCAAAATGCTTTTGGGCCAGCCCTGCCCAGGAAGATTTATCTTCCATTTAAAGGTGGCAGCAAGTGACACCTTCAACTTCCCTAGAACTTCTAACTACTATTTTACCTCTATCTGATGCTACATGTATGTGGGTGTATGCATATTGAGTTAAGAATTTTAACCATTTGTGGTTTGTTAAGTCTACATGATTTTAAGCTACTCTGAAAACACTGCTGGACTGAAGAACAGGTACTGTTACACGATGAATACATATAAATGGTAGGAAAAAAAATGGTAGAGGGAAGACATGAAAGTCTTGCTAGTCCTCAGAAGTCTCACTATTGCCTTATTGTTTGAGCAGTTGTTTTCCAAACACAGATTCTTATTTAGAGCATTTGTTTTGTCTTTTAGCTGTACAAAGACTCATGTGCCTTCATTAAATCTTTACAAAACATCTATTTTAAGTGCTTTGTGGGTTAAGAGGCCTGAACTTTTAAATGTTTGGAATAACAGACTGAGGCATGATCATAATAGCTGGGGGATTTTTAAAAACACATTTTAGTTTTGCACTGCTTGTTAACACAAAATAGCAGCTCTCCTCAGTCCACTTGCTCAGCTGCAGCGACCATTGATCTGGGTAGGACTTTATCTGAATTAGAATTATTTTTGAGTAAACAAGACTGTCTGGTTTCATGTATGTTTATCTGAAAAATTAATTTGGCCAGCAGCACTGTAAAGCTGAAACATCTTGAAATGGATTACTTAAGTTTGATGTTTGACAAGTTTCATCAGAGAAGGAAAACAAGGAAATATATTTCATTCCATGGTAGGGAATCCTTCAAAATAATTAACACTAAATTAACCTTGATCTTTGCAAGCTGAAACATCCCAGCTCTAGTGTTACTCAGATTTCTTCCTTAAAAAAAGGAAAGAAACTGTGAAATACTTTCCAGGCCCAACTAACCAGTATTTGATGGGATGTAAGAAAGTGGATGTTTTCCTTTAAGAATTCTCCCATTAATGGAAGGAAAAGAGCAGCAAGATCAACAAGAAAAGTAGCTAAGTACATGGAGGTCATTTGAAAGCTATGAGTTCTATAGCAACAGTACAAGAAAAACCTGTCAGCTTCCATCCCATTAAACAAGCTATGAGCCATGTGTTAGTCCCAACGTGATTACAGGGAAATCTCTACCCAGTGACAGCTTCGCTATCAATTATTCAATTTCTTTTATGCAAATAATGTTTCAAGGAAGCAACTGGCTTCCATAATAGGAGGAAAATAACATCCATTTAGAAGAATTAAATGCCAGGTGAAACATGCAACATTTTTATAGACAAAAGCTTCTGGAAACCGTACAGAATCGGCATCTTTGGAACATCTGCGCTGGCACACAGATGTCTGCATAAAAGTTTGTGCTTCTGTCATTTCATTTCCCCCTAATTATATTTAAAACAAAGGATGGGTATAAACGCCCCTTCTAGCTGGTGGACTGTTTGAACAGACTTCCTTCTAGGTCTTGTGCATTAGCAGCTTTGGGAATAGTCATTTCTCCCATATTTCAGGAAATGGTCAAACCTGCCAACAGTGCCCAGGTGGATGCTTGGCTGTTCATGTATGTGCAAGGCATGTATCTTATCGAGCAAATCATTGACCCAGCTCTCATGTAATAGGAGAAAATTGAGAGTTAACTAACCCACCATTTGCTGTAGTACCAGTTGTGTGTATTCTGTACCCTTTTCGAAAATTCTACCCGATTGGGCCAGTTGGGGGTTGCTCTGTGATGTCCAAATCAAAATACGATGGGTTAATGCTGGCTTACGCAACCCACAGTTACCTAAAGTTATTCATCATAGAGTAGGCACTAGAACCTGGATCTCCAGAGTCCCAGTCAGTGCTCCAAACACCACACTGCATTTCATTGGCTCTAAAAAAGAAGCTGTATGAACATTTCCTGGTTTCATAATGCTAAAAACCAGTGCCATCTAATTAAGCAAAATGAAGCAGCTAATGAGACAAAACAGTGAGAAATTCAGGACAAACAAAGAAAGCCTTTCTTCACGAACTACATAATTTACCTAGGGAATTCACTACCAAAAATGTTCTGATGGCAAACTTGAGCTGCTTTAGACAAGTTTGTGGAGGATGAGATTGTCAATAACTACTAGGAAGGATGGCTATATACTACAGCTAGTATTGCAGCATAAAAGCTACACTGGATTAGATCAAGATTCAGTCTAGCACCCAGAGCTGCATAATAGAATCATAACAAAATATGTAAAACAGTGTGAACCCATTGACACAAATTTAGATTTAGACTGCATTTGCGCAAAAGACCAACTTGCACGAATCATCAAGCTACCTCCAAGCGGAATGCCCATGAGCTGTTGGGAGCACACCTGGTCAAAAATACCATGATCTCCCTGCCCCTGTGTAACATCCATCTCACTGCAGTCAGTAGAGGCTCAGTCCATCAGTGGCCATAAAACCAGGCTCTCTATGCACACCACCAGCTTCTCCTGGCAGGGCTGGACAGAAAGTAGATCTGCAGTTCTTTTGCCCTCAGCTCCCAGCTTTCCTGACCATTGCCCTCGCGAGCAGTGCCCTCTGGGAGCTTGAAGCTTCTGGAGATCTACCATCTGTTCTCCTCTGCTCTGCCACACGGACAGCCACATACATTCAACACGTCACCTGCCAGTTCCTTTTGCTCCAACTTGGCTGCCATTTGCAAGGGCAATCCTGCATGGTCCCAGATCCCCCATGCTTGTGGGTAACTACAGAGGCATCCTCTCTTCAGCTCCCCTCATCCAGAGGTACTTATTTTTCCTTTTGTGAACACCAGAGGGTTGTGATGCGGTAGGTGGCAGTGCATTTAGGTATGTTAGATTTATATGCCGGAGCATCTATCCCTATTTTCTGTTCTCAGATTGTATTCCTTTGATTCAAGATCCCATCGGGTTATTTAATACTTCTTACTGGACAGTCCTCTGTGTGATTTTCAGTTTCTCACTATGACTTGTAATTGGAATGGATAGCAATTTTCTTTTATTCCTTGCAGTCATGGTTTCTCAAAGGAATGACAACAATCAGAATGAAATGAAGTAAACTAAAATAAATCATTTATTTTATAATCATGTATGTAGGCAGAACAGTTAGATCCTGTGGTCATTGATTTCTTTCAGTTTAGTATTTTTTCACTTATATTCCTCTTTTCTATATATTGTAATACATAACCTCACTCCCCCCACGCTAATTATAGAGCAGGGTCGGCAGCATAAGGCAATACTGAGAGGGGAAGAATATTGACACTAGGGAATCCTTCTGTCAGTAGGAATATCGTAATAAATCTGCGGTAAACTTACACTTCTGTGGAGACAGACTGGGCTGAAACTCAAACTAACCTTGTGGAGCATTGCTGCGTGTTTCTTTTCCTATATATGGTTTCCAGAGGGGTACACATTAGTCTTTTACAACAAGAACAGCCAAGTGTCTTGTGCCGTCTTAAACCCTAACAAGTGTATTATGGTACAACTTCAACAAGTGCTGGAAGTTGTCCTGAGTTGGGCAGGAAAGCAGACAGCAACGTCAGGGGAACACGGACTGCAGGAAGGACATGCCGATGGCACCATTCCTTCCCCGCAACTCTCTTATTCGTAACATGCAGCTCAGGGTAACACTCCATGCACCCAAGGAAATGAACGTGGAAGTTTATGCCATGATCAATTTGTTAATTGTTAAGGTGCAAACAGACTCTGTCCTCATCTACATAAATTTCAAAGAAGCCCTGGCAAATGAAAGGCGGGTAAACAGGGCAATTATCTGTTCAAACTTGCTTTCCACAAGCTGTTCTGTTCTGTGGGAGAAAAGATGGCGAGGACTAGCATCTTTCCCCCACCTAGGTGGGAAAACAGCTTGGGGAGCGGGCAGTTTTTGAGCAGACAAAGGCATCCTTCCTGTTCTCAGCTGAATCCTCCAAGGATGCTTTGCATTAGAAAGACAGACAAAACACTAGAGAAAGGACTGCTGATTGCCACACCTAGTCTGAGCCTAAGAATTATATCCAGTATTGATCCTACATAAAGTAGACCTACTGAAATTACTAAAACGTAAGTTTTGCTAACGTTGGAGACACTCCTAAGAGTGGCACTTGTTTCAGGCTATGTTGCTCAGTTTGGGATTTTTTCTAAAGCCTATTTTGTCAACATCAGAAGCTTCGTTAGTTCATTCATTGTCATCTGTAATTTAAAATATAAATATATAAACATGAAGTTAGGAAACAGATTCTTCTCTGATGTAACTCAAGCTGGCAGGGTGAAAACTGTGCTAAAAAATTAAATCGACATTAAAATCAGTGTCCATTTGCTCTTACGGCCATTTACATGGCATTCATTCAGGAAGTCTTACTGTCCATTTTTTCTGAAAGAAGAGAAAAGGAAGGGGGTCAGATGGGAAGACTAACTCAAAACAGGGCTGCTGTAGGAGTGCCTGAGGCACAGATGTTAAACAAAGGAATTATTTGATACATTTATATCCTAATTTTCTTAGATCAAGAAATGGCAGAAAGAGCAACCTCTGGCCCATGGTGGGTCCAATCCAGTCCATGGAGGGTTGAGCATCCTTCCCAAAACTCCTCCCCCAGCCAGATTGGCTCTTTTCTGTTTAGAGGTAAGCTGGGAAGTCCCCATCAGGATGCAAGCCAAGAGCAAAGAAGGATCTCAGTTTCACTGAGCTTGCAAGAGTCAACTTTCGTAACTGGCAGCCAAGTCCCCTCCTCTGAGTCCTTTTTCATGGCCAGCGGATTTTCTTTTAAAAGTGGGTGGGATGGGGGCGAGGTGATTAGGATGCAGGATGTCAGAAGTGAGACTCCGCCTCTGATGTCAACCAGCCTGGCAGGTGGGGCTGGGGGGCTGATGCAGTCTCCAGAGCAAGAGCGCCTACCCTCTCCACGGCATATGGGCCCTCAGGTGATCCTCCATGTAGGCCTGAACTTGCTTTGCTTCTGCAAGGGATCTGCACCCACATATCCTGATACTGTGCAGAATTCACAGAAGCATTACTTATCCCGGAGGCCAGTTCGTTGGACCCCTTGCTCAGGGCGACCACAACATCCCTGACAGAGGCCTATCCAGCCTGTTTTAAAAGCTCCAGGGAAAAACAGGCAGGTACTTCCACTGGCTAACATGCTCTCCAGAAGGACTACAGTTCCCAGCAATCCTGACCTTGTCACACAGGCTGGGCTTGATGGGAGTCGGAGGCCAAGGAAGGCTGGTCTCGCAACTCTCATCATTTCCATATGCTCCAAGGACCTGGGCACGACTGCATTCCCCCGTCATGTTCCCCAGCCACTGGCGCTCAAAGGGATACCAATACTTTATTTTACATTATATTTTATATTGTTAATTTGTTTTACATTTTTAATGTATTATATTTTAATTTATGTAGTGAGCCGCCCCAAGGCTTCGGCGAATGGGGCGGCATAGAAATGTTTTAAATAGATAATAAATAAATAAATAAATACATACATACATACATACATACATACATACATACATACAGCAGCCATGGCCAGTAGTAGCACGAGCCTGAGGTTCTGAGGCTCCTCGGGCAAGATGCCCTCCGCTGGCCCCTCCCTAAGGGAGCCCACCTTCCCACGGCTGCCGGCACAAGCCGCTCCTGCTCCTCCTCACCACCAGAGGCCTGGTCTCCAGGCCGTCACGTCCCCTCCTCATCGCTGGTGTCTGGGCCAGACCAAGAGGCAGGTGAATGAGCAGGCCACAAGGGTGAAGAAGAGGAGCAAGTCCAGGGGGCTGTAGTCAGGGCCTCCCTGGTGGGCTGTGGACCTTAGCAGATGCCCACGCATGCCCACACTTGATGCCAGCCCTGCCGAATAGCCAGGGAGAGCCTCGGCCTCCGTGGAATAACCGCACAGGCCACGCCAAGTCCCTTGAGGGCAAAGCAGGTTAGAAACAACCTAAGAACTGGCAAGGGGCTGAGTCGTTTTTGCCCACCCGAGTCTTCTCCTGTGCTACACCGGGTTCAAGGAGCCACATGCAAAGGTCTCCAAAATGGAATATCCCACAACAAGAAGATATTGCTGTATAAACTCCCACATACCTTCCTCTTCCTCAGTGGAGTAGCAAACCTATGCTGTTCGCGAGGGACCGTTCTGTGATGTCCCGCGGTTTGGAAGGCTGGCGGAGGCGCCTCTGGGCTGCCTGCTGGCGGCTTCCGTGTGGCTGCTCCGCGGGTTGCCTGCCCCCGCTGCTGCATTCTTTGCTTTCTTGCCTGAAAGTCAAACGGTAAAGTCTCCAAACTTGGTGCTTTCAGCAAAAGAAGGCCAGCATATGAAATGCATGTGGCTCTAGACATCTGCACTAATTTGGGGTTTTCACTTATTTTGGCCAACTCAGGAAAATAAAATCGCATTGAGATGAATCTTGTACCTGCATGTCCGATCTCAGGAATACCCCTCCGTGCTTTTGGAAATGTAAGACAGATGTTTCCAGATCCCCCAATGCGTTGCATGTATTTCATATTGGCCAGTCTTGGAAAGGAGCCATTTACTCTCCAAAGCAAAACTCTCTTATGACTCTTCTTAACTAAATTTCTGGCACTTTCTTGGGTTTTGAACTTCCAACCTTTCCATCCTCCTGCTACCACTTTTCATTTGATTTCACTTCCTAGACCCGCTAAGCATGTGCGTTACTTTCCCCTTGACAAAGTTTAAACAGCATCAGAAAACATAGAGCTTTTTCTGAGTTTGCTGCCTCAGGCCTGTTTCCCCTCTTCTTTGGTACCCCTTCCTTTTTCTTATGGTTCTCCGTTTTACTTCATAAGTTTGCAGGATGTTATTTTAAAAACATAATTACCATGCAGTGCTGAATTCTTGATGGTGATAAATAAGATTAATATAACCACGACTACTCTAAAGGTACCCCAAAGTGCCATAGAGGCAAGTCCTCAATGGAATACAAATGACACTTCACAAGCCACACGAGGTCTTTGTACTTCGCAAAAAAGAGACAGACAGGTCCCCGAGGGCATGGAACGGGCTTCCACAAGAGGTGGTTGAAGCCCCAAAGGGGAGGGTGTTTAAGGATAGGCTAGACATGCACATGGTGGGCATGTCATGAGCGGAGCCGGCTGGAGCAGGGGGTCAGACTAGATGGCCCGGGAGGCCCCTTCCCACTCTATGTTTCTAATAGATGGGCACAGCTTTTATTGGGTTCAATGAGGTAGGCTTGGAGTGGGAGAATGCTGCCTACAAGATGACTTGCATTGACTTTTCCACTCTCCAGGTACTTTATTGGGAGCTGCTTAGCCAAAAGCTGCTTTGTAAGGGACCACTCAGACCTCCATCCGGAGGGACAAGGTCGGAGGAAGTGCTTGAATCAGGTCACCGTCCATCGTCTGAGACCATGTGGTCCTGATGGGTGTCCCCACTGCACAGTCTGAGGCTATCCAACAGCATCACAATGGGTCACCTGCATCCATGGGAAATGACCCACAGCAGGGCACACCCTTCTGGTATTCAGTTAGGTTGAGAGAAAGAGCACAGTGGCCAATTGAACACTCACTTTTGTTAGCTTCACTTCCGATCAGCTCATCCGTGGAATGAGGAAAGAAAGAGTCAGCCCCGTAGAAATGATTCACACCACCAATCAAGTTCACGTTGGCCATCCTCATGGCGCATGATTTCAGTAAAGTAGGCTGCAGTCCAGGGAATCCGGAATCTATTGGAGAGTTAGCAGGAGGAAAGACCTACATGGTGAGATAAGAGGCAAAGAAGTAAGCTTCATCTCTCATTCTTAAAATTATGAAGACAAAAAGGGTTACTGAGGGATAATTACGTAAGAGTTCAGGCAGACAAGAAGCTAAGTCCATGGTACCCACTGAAGATGGACTCGAGTTCCCCGCTCTTGTACACTGCTAAATCTGTACTATGACTAAGGATGTAAGGAATCTGTTGTCTGGGTGGGAATCTACTCTGGGTTACTTTGCTGTGCCCATGAGTGCGTGGTTCCTGGCAAGCGTGTCCAGCATCTACACAACCAGTGCGCAAGTGGATCCCTCTTCTGCACCAGCCTTCATTTGTGCAGCTGCATGTGATGTGGGGGAAAATTGGCAGTGGCACTACTCTCATTCCATGAGTGTTCATGGACTTCGTTTCAGCTCGGTTTACTTTTGAAGAGCAGGCCAAGTGCAAAGGAAGTTTGCAAAGGCCAGAGGGACGGATTCCATGGAGACTCATTTCAGTCATTGTAATAGTCTATGTTTACTGCTCCTCCTCGCTCTAGAGCAATAGCCAGTGTCAGAAGAACATAAGGAAAGCCCTGCCGGATTGGGCCCAAGGTCCATCTCATCCGGCATTCTATTCACACAGTGGCAAACCAGCAGCTGCCCACAGGACCTCTCATGCCTAAAGCTTCCTGCCCAGGTTTCCCTGAAAGTGGTACATGCAGGCATACAGCTTCCAATACCAGAAGCAGCACACAGCCATCGAGACAAGTGTCCTGTAAATGGCAAAAGTTGTGGGAAAGAAATATCAAGGTAATCTTAGCAACCTCATATAAAGAAAATCTTTATAAAATGTTTTATAGATGGTACTTATCGCCAAATAGATTAGCAAAGATGTTTCCAAATATGTGAAATGGATGTTGGAAATGCAAACATAAACCAGGTACTTTTTATCATATGTGGTGGACTTGTGATAAGGCAAAAAAATATTGGGCTGAAGTACATAAATGGCTTGAGGAAATGTTACAAAAATCTTTAATATTTAAATCTGAATTCTTCTTACTAGGCATTGTGTCTGATGATGTTGATAAACAAGCAATGTATTTGATTCTACATGTAATTACTGCGGCAAGGATTGTATTTGCCCAACATTGGAGGAGTGAAGAACCACCCACTGATGAACTGATTTTAAAAAAGATTCTGGACTGTGCTGAAATGGACAGGCTGACTTTGTCTCTGAAGGGGAAAGAGGTTACATACTTCTATCAAACTTTGAACTTTTTTATTATTGGCTAGAGAAACGGGACTATGCGTAGATTTGAATAGGTCTATGGATTGCTATTAAAAAAAAAAAAAGGGGGCTAACCCAGCAGGTCTGATGTCTCTGATGATTGATGTTTTTTTTAGTGTCTTTAGTTTGTAGAAAATAATAATAAAATTTACTTAAAAAAAAAAAAGACAAGTGTCCCGTGATAGCCTTCTCCTCCACGAATTTGTCCAACCCCCCTTTAAAACCATCCAAATGGGTGACCATCACTACTTCCTGTGGCAGTGAATTCCACAGCTGAACTATGTGCTCTGTGAAGAAGCACTGTTCCGGTCCTGAATCTCCCACCAACCAGCTCCATGGCACGACTCCGGGTTCTATTATGGGACAGGGAGAAAAACACACCCCTCTCCACTTTCTCCACACCATGTGTAAACCCCTCTGCCTGCCTTTTTTCCACCCAGCTCAGCTGTTTTTGCTGTTCCTCATGAGGGAGCTGCCCCAACCCTTTTATTTCATCCTTTTACTTGCCTTTCTGTGCATTTTTCCAACTCAATAATGGCCCTTTTCAGGAGCAGCAACCATTGCTGGACACAACCTCCTGAGTGTGGTTGCAGCAAAGATTTGTATAAAGGCTGTATGATATTCAGTGTTACTTCCATTTCCCTTCTCGATTGTGCCTAGTAAGGCGTTCATTTGTTTTATAGTAGCTGCACACGGGACTGCCATTTTCTTTGAAGCTGCCCACTACAACCCCAGGATCCCTTTCTTGATCAGGCACTGCCAGCCCAGAGCCTATCAGCCCTTACTTGAAGTTGGGGTTTTTTGCCCTAATGCGCATTTCTTTACACTCGCTTCACTGTAACACATTTGCTGTTTTGACCCCGTTCTCCCAGCTTGGAGAGATCCTTTTGGAGCTCCTCGCAATCCCTTTTCGTTTTAAGCACTCTGAATAGCTTGGTGTCATCAGCAAACGTGGCCACTTCACTGCTCACCCCTAATAATTTCAGATCACTTAATCGATAGGTTGAAAAGCACTGGTCACAGTGCAGAACCCTGTGGAACCCCAGTGTTCACCTCTCTCCAATGGGAAACATTATCTCCTATTTCTACTCTCTGGTCTTTAACAAGTTACAGCTCCGTAAGATAACCTCCTGTTCATTCTGCAACTACTAAGTTTTTTCCCGAAGGTCAGAAAACTTTGAACTCTGATAGGTTAGTGCAACAGGACTTACCTTTATGGAAGCCACCTTGATTCTTTTTCAGCAGGGCTTGTCCATCCATATGCTTACTGATTCTATCTTTAATAACACTGTCAACCAATTTATTCATAACTGGCATTTAGCTAGTTGGCCTGTAATTTCCTGGATTCTGCCTCCTGTCTTCAGATCCCATTTAAAAAATTGGCATTACATTGGCCTTTCTCCAGTCCACTGCTACAGAGACTGATCTTAGGGACAGGTTGCCCATTATCCAAAAAGGACAGTAATTCATGTTTGAGCTCCTTGGGATGGACACCACCTGGGCCGGTTGGTTTATTAACTTTCCGTTGGTCAATAAGGCTGCGATTTTCATTCAACCATTTTCTGGCTTTATCACCACTGCCTCCCTTAATTCCTCAGAATCCTCCCTGAATACACATGTTCAGGAACAGATACCTGCCCTGTATCCTCTGCTGTGAAGACAGATAAAAGAATTCACTGAGCTTATCAACCATCTCCATACCCTTGTTTAGTAATCTTCTGATTCCATTATCATTCGTTGGCTCAGCTGCTTCTCTAGCTGGTTTCTTTCTTCTGATATAAATACATCTTTATTGCTGGCCTTGATGTTGTCAGCAGTAAGCTCCCTCCCCTTCCAACCCATCTGTTTTAGCCTGCATGCATCTCCCTTGTGCAAGCTTGTGCTTCTTTTTGTTTTCCTAATTTGGGCCAGACTTCCATTTTCTTATAACAGCTTCCTTGCTTCTCAACTCCTGTCGGCTTTCCACCAGGTCTTAGCTGGAAAGCTGCTCTGTCAGCTTTTTAATATAGGGTGCTAACAGACTGGTCCCATTTTGGTTCAAGTGGAGCCTATCCTTCTTGTGCAGGCCTGGCATGTCTCAAAATGTTTCCTGGTGCCTAACAGATCCAAACTCCTCCTCCCTACATGGCCATCTGGGTCATGCGGTGGGACTCCACAGCTATGCTTGTCTAACCACACCTTGGTGATTCTGGATTTCAACCCGGGAACCTAAATTTGGCTTCCAGGACCTCACAGTTACATTTCCTGATGTCGGTGGCAGCAGTATGCATGATGACGACAGACTCCACCTTAGCACTGTTTGCCAGAGTATCGAGATGGTGTGCCACTCTGTTCACACCAGACTGGCAATTTGCCATGCAGTCCAGTAACTGCAGTCCAGTAGTTGCAGTCCAGTAAATGCAAACCCGTGCAGGTTACACACCTATTTATGTGTCTAATGACTGACCTACCACCACAAGCCTCCCATCCCCTAGAAACACATCCTCCTGGTTACCTGAAGGAGCACTTACATCCATATATGCCCTCCCGCCCCTTGAGATCGGCAGCAGAGGCCCTGCTCCGGGAGCCCTCTGTGAAAGACATCAGGAGGCAAAGTACCCGGAGGAGGGCTTTCTCTGCGGTGGCGCCCAATCTATGGAATGTGCTCCCCAGAGAGGTCCGCCTGGCGCCATCGCTATTTGTTTTTCGGCACCAGGTGAAGACCTTTTTATTTAAGCGGCATTTTAACTGTTAATATTATTGGATTTTATCTGGCCAGGGCGGCTTATTTTATATTGGTATTTTTGTATTTTTAACCTAATGTTTAAATTTTTTAATATAATAATTATTTTTAACTTATTGTTGTAAGCCGCCCCGAGGCTTCGGTGAATGGGGCGGCATAAAAATGTTTTAATAAATAAAAATAATAATAAATAAATACTTGGAAGAGGTCCCTTCTAAGGCAACATTTCCTCTTCCTCAGAATGACATGCTCCTTCCCAGAGACCCCATTTTCCATGACAGCAGAGGAGCAGTCACCCAGGAATTGGGACCCTGCAATCTGGTCCTCGAGGATCTTGTCAGCCACCCTCTCTCTGCTTCTCTAGGTCAGCAGCCTTGACTACATAGGAACAAACATCTTCCTTGAGATCCAGGAACTCAAAACATCAAGCACACATGTATGACTTCTGTCCACCTGGCAGATGGTCATGTGTGTGGCACGCAGTGTAATGCATTGGACAGCCATGCACAGACCGGGCTCCATTCTACCTTTGTAACTGGGCTTAACTGGTTGCCTGGAAAACATGGTTTTTTTCGGGGGGGGGGCACTACTGGGAGAAGGTGGAGGATTTACTTTTAGTTATTAATTTACAGTTTATGCTTAGTGACAATGAGTAGGGAGGACACAGCTCCCTGCCCTGGGCTCTTTGCCCCACTGCTAAACTTGCACAGGCACCAAACTCGCTCATGTGCTGGCACTTCATCACTGGGGCTGAGATGCTTTGCCACGGGGGCTCCTTAAATACTTCACAGTATTTCAGCCCTGTGTTTCCTGCTCTGTCTTCAACAGTGGAGAGCAAAGTGGTCCTTATTCTTCTTCCTGATACATTTTTAAACACTCTTTGAAATTTGGACTTTGTCTGCAAAGAAGGGTCTGCCCCTACTCAATAGAATCGTGGCCGGAAGAACAATGGAAACACAACAGGCCATGTGGTATTGGTGGAAAGAACCTAGTCCCTGAACCCAGTTTGCAACCAGCCCTGACTCGAACTCCAATATAGCGCTTGGACGGGACGTGAACTTCTCTTCACCACAGTATCCTATAAGCGAGGCAAACAGCACACAGAATGACGCACAAGATCGGTATTCTCCCACGCGATGCCTTCATGTCGGTCCCTTTTGCCAGCCTCCCCTTGCTTCTCCAAGGGATGTCATGAACTGAACTCATCTCATAAAAGTGTAACATGGGCACAAGCCAAACATTTAGGAAATGGATATGGCGGTAAATTGGACACCAAGGGAAGATGGCCATCTGGACCGAGTATCTTCCAGAATGGAAGAAATGATAGTCCCAGTTTTGGAGAAACCATCAACAAAGGGAATGATCTATACATGATTTCTTTATTATGGTGTTTTTACTACTTCAGAGGCCGGTTTTTGTCTGTAGTTCCAAAATGTCTCTGGACCACCTCTGGTAGCTTTGGTAGAAAATAAGGTGCTAATTAAGTCACATTCTTGTATGTGAAATTTCTCATGACGTTTAACACCAGAAGCTCTTTTATTTTTTAAAGTGATGTTATAAGATTTCACTTCTCAACTTTCTAACAAGCACTTAGGGAAGAACAGCTTGGATGTCACGGAGAAAACCGAGAAATCGTTTGTTGTTCCACTTCAGTGGCCTAATGAGATAATGCTTCAGTTCTGTTCCCGCTAACACAGTAGAACATCTTCACTGAAGCTTTCTGAAAAACAGGAGATCTCTCTAAAGAGTGGGGGGCCTTCGCGCTCTTTTCGCAGCTGCACTAATATTACCATGTTTTTTTTATTTTTAAGTGATGTCCAATGTACAAAAGCACAGGTCAGTTTGGAAATAAAGCATTTACAACGTGCAGCAATTCAATCCACAAGCACTTAGATGTCTTGTATACAAAGCACTGCATCTCCAAGTGGCAAAAACACACTCGCTTTGTGCAGTGCACCACCGAGCGGCTGATGCTGTACAGACGCATGGCTGCCTCAGCCGGGTTTACACATGACAGGGACTCTGTCATGTTTTCATGAGATCGGGGCCTGAGACATCATAAATGGTTGCATTCACATGCGCTGCTAGGGCACAGCTTATGTAAACTGTGGTTTGTTGCTTTAGGCATTCATTGTCTAGCAAACGACTAAACAAATTACATTTTCCACCCATTTCTTGATTGTCTCTCTCCTGCTCATTTTTCTAGCCCATAGTGCATTTTTTAGTCTGTTCTTGCCAGGTACATCTGCTTTGGGATGGACAAACAAGGCAGGGATAAGCCATGGTTCTGGGTTCAGATATCATGAGGAGCCATGGATTCAACAAAGTGGCCTTCATAAGTGAACAGCAAACTGTGGCTTCTGTTTGTGGTTTAAAGCTGGATGACATGGTTTGTTGGCAGGCCTAGGTTTGGAGACAGCAGCAAACCAAACTTATTATCATACACCAAGGACGAGTGTTACATGCAAGCCAGGCCACTGAACAGGTTCTGACATAAGCTAAAGACTGGGAGTGGAGTTTAACCTGAGAGAGAATTCCAGATCTAAGAAAGCTGTTGATATGCAAAATACATCTTTCATACATATGGTACAGGCCAAATTACATACACGTGTCGTGTATGTGGAAGGGCTTTTTACCTGACCACCTTGACCACCGGAGATTCTGTTTGGCCTTATTTGGCCATTAGGCATTGCAAGCTGAATTTGACAGCTGGCACTAAATCCTAAGATTGTGCAGAATCATGTAAACTATAATTAGATCACAGTTAACCAAAAAAATTTATCTTTTTTTCTTGGTGCCTTGCTTTTTAGACCTGTTCTTGGGGTTCTCTGGGACACTGATTCAGAAAATTGCATTGGCTAGACTGCATCAGCTCTAGTTTCTTAGCTATGGCAGAATTTATATAATTTTTAAGTCAGTTTTTAAAAAGATCTTGCTGATCAACTTGTTCTTCTGTTACCTAGTTTGTGTTTCGGCACACAAGTTAGCAGATATAATGAAAGTGTTTATGTACTTCCATAATTTTAGATCAGAAACATTGGTTTCTAAAGGGTAATTTATTAACAGATCAGACAGCTCATAAATGACCCACTTTTCACAGAATAATGAATGAAATCGAATCTTGTGCCTGGTCTTCATTTGTTCTTTTTGTGAAAAACTTCCTTGGCGACAAGAAGGCAGACAACTACACTCAATTAGTAGAGAAGATGCTCTTTCATTTCAACAGACCTGGCTGTAAAATGAGTGTTAAAATCCATTATCTGCATAGTCACTTAGATTGCTTTCCAGAGACCCTTGGTGACTTACGCAAAGCGCAAGTTGAAAGATTGCACCAAGGTATAATGGAAGGCAGAAACCAAGAAGGAAGGAATGTGCACATGATGGCAGGTTACTGTTGCAACATTATACGGGATGGTCCCAACAGATCCCACTCTCAGAAATCTTACAAAAGGAGCTTCTTCTGTGTCGAACGATTGGAATGTTTGTATCATCAATCTGTGCTTTTGGTTTGAAATAAGCAGATTTAGTGTGTTTCACTTTCCTTTTAATTTTTAATGTGTTTCTTCCATGCTATAAGGAGATTTAATAAAACACTGCGTTCAAATATCCTGATTTTTGATGGGCACCCAGAGTGAAGAGTGGCATATGGCATTTATGCTGCTTCTCAAAAACTGGAGCTGATGGTGCCATTTTTGGAATCAGCAGGTCAAATATACCCAGAAACAGGTCTACCATTCCAGGCACCAAAATCTGTGTTGGCCAGAGAATGGCCATCTACCTTATTTGAAGGATGGCACGCAAGGTGGTCTTCAATCCAGACAATGACCAATCCTAAACAGTCTCAGCTTCAGCAAGGATTTGATGAAACCGACACCTTTCACTGAACCTTCACCCACAACATGTCACTCTGATCCAGCAATCTTCTGTATGTGTGAGGTTCCTCACAGTTCAACAGTGGAAGAAAGCGAACAGGGAAACTCATACAGGTACATACAGGTATGTACACACGTAATGTGTACATTAAATGGGCTTCCTGATGCATATGGCAGCATTAAAAATGTTACAGAGCACACATTTTGAGAAAGATGTGGGCCTGCAGGTACAAAGTAAGGATTTGGTCTTGCACTAAAAGAGACAAGAACAAGCTCTCCTTCCTCTCTTGTTCACGCTCACCTCTTTGTCTCTCAGAGCCTCACCCAATCTAATCCCATGACCAAAGCGCTCGTGCTTCTGTGTCCGAGCTGTGGCCGTGTGCCATTCACCCCCCACCCCCGGCATCCCTTCTTGTTCTATTCTACCAGCTGTCAGATCAGCTCCGAAGGGATGACTAGGTTCTCCGGATGACTTGGGTTCTCCCAGAACAAAAGGCAAGTTGCAATAATACATTCAAAGTCATTTCACGCTGCAGGAAGGTAAACAAGAAAAGGGGAACGGGAAGAAGCGGCAAGACGACCTTGCCAGCCCTGTCAGAAAGCGTTCTGCTGGTGCGCACGATGATCGTGCTGAGCAGGTAACAGGAGCCCAGGGGGCCACATGCCACCCTTGGGACTTAGGAGAGCGCACACCGGGAGGGCTGGGGAGTCGGACTAAAGAGTTCTCGTTACTGAACTGTCGCGGATGCCAGAACCAAATTTGTGATGAAACGCACCTGCCCCCACATGTGTGCCAAAAGCGTGCTGATTTTCAGAGGGAAAGTGGAAACAGGAAAAGAACATTCAGAAGCAATGTCTGTACAGGCAGAACGGCATCTGGCTCAAACCCAGCAAAAATCGTAAAGAGGCCTAAACAGAAGTTAATTATAGTAATTTAACTTTACTTGCTGTTCTAGCAAATGGACTTCAGCCCTTGCCCTCTCTTCCGGGCTGACTGCTACTCCATCCAACACCTGAAGGTTAGGTAAGCGGACTATAAGAAGTGGGCGGTGGCAAATCTTGCGGGACACCTGGACGGTACAGAGAAAGAAGCTGCTGGTTAACCCTGGCACCAAATCATCACATTCATTTTTCATATTTCTTCTAAAAATTCTGGTTTAAGCCCTGGGATTAGCTGTAACTTGCCATATGCACATACAGTCCAAGTCAGAGCCTAGATTAGCTCTCAGTCTTGCCTTTTGGATAGAGTTTGGACTGACTTTTGAATAGAGTTTATTTATTATTTATAGCATTGGTGTAACCCAGAATATTCCCTAAATGTAGCATCAATAGGATGTGAGAATTTCCAGCTTTGGAATTTAATTCTAACTCATCCTGTGCCTGAAACCATATTCTGAGATGTTTCATTTGGCATATTTCATTTAGTACATTCATTCATGTTTTTCATATTTATATAAATAAATGTTTAACTAAAAGACAGAAAGAACTCACAAAGGAAGTGGATTAAAGCAAGTAAACCCCAAAGATGCATAGATGTAACATTAAACAAATGCCCACTAACAACAGAAAAGAGAAGAAAGCAACTGAATATAAAAGTATTGGATCTTTGTTGATTAAAAGATCACTAATATGCCTGGGCAAACAGACAAGTCTTAGCCTGGCAGCCACAATCGCAGAGTGAAGGTGGCAAGTGACTCCAGGAAGGGCCTTCCTCAGAGGGTGCCACCACTGCTCAGGCACTGATCTGCAGAACGCCCTTCCCACTTCCAGCAACAACCACATGCTTAATCCCAGCCTGAATGCGTGCCTCCACCGTTTATAGCAGGGGTCTCAAACTCGCGGCCCGTGGGCCACTTGCCGGGGCGGGCAGGGCACGGGGGAGGGGCCCTGCGGCCTTCAAAGCACCGGCGGCGCCCTGGCCGGCCGTGGGATGAGCGGCCCACCACCACTGCAGTGGTGAAATACTTGATGCGGCCCAGCCTCATCCAGACTCTACTTCCAGCGGCCCCTAGGTAAGTTGAGTTTGAGACCCCTGGTTTATAGCTTCATCCTTCCTTGAATCCTGACACAGAGATGATCCTCCACAATTCTGCCACCACAGGAATAACCATGTTTCCTTGCATTTCTGCAGCTGGACAGCCATCCGAGGAGGATTGCTTAACCTGGTGTTGCACTGAGCAGGGGCTGAACCCAATGGCCTTCCTGGCTCCTTCCAACTCTACTGTTCTATGATTCCATTCAGAACTTTTCCAAGCTCTCACAAACTTATATGGATGTGCCCAGTTTCAGGTACAAAGAAAATGGGACCACAACAACAACGCTGTGCTTAGTACCATAACTGTGGGTTCAGACCCCTTCATAAGTGCAGGTATCAAAAGTCACCCTTATGAGCACTTCAGCCTCAATCTGGCATATTGTATAGCATATACTAAGCAGAAAGAGTATGAACAGACTGAACTAGAAGAACATAAACAAAAGCTTAATGCATGTAGACCTTCAAAATTGTATACTCACAGGATTTCCATATATTGAGAGCTCTTTAATGCAAGAAAGGCAATCAAGCTTTTCAAGTTCCGACAAATCCTGTCCCAAGATTAAAAATCCAGTCATATTCAGGAGCTTTTAAAGTTCTTTGAACATGTGCCTTTTAAGAAACATTTTAAAACACCAAAAAACTTTAAAAGTTTTTTTTGTAAAGCTTTTGCATTGTAAAAAGATAAGCACGGGAGTGCATTTGTGAGTGAGAGGAGGTACGTAAGCACCATGCCAATGGAGATCACTTCATGATATGAAGTTGCCTTTCCACCATGAATGTGGGGCTCACCCCTGAGATCACGGGGCATCCTCTCTTTTCAAGCTGGGGGAGCTGCTTGCCAGTCCAGAAGTGACGCAGAGTCTCCTGTGCTACTTCAAGCCAGGATGAGGGCTGCGGGAGAATTGTGATGTGGAGGCTGCAGTGAACTGGCTGCTCATTCCAGGTTTAACTAAACTTGTACGCAAAAACTTTGGCCCGTGGGCCAAATCCTGCCCAAATCCTGAGGTCCTAGTCTAGCCCTCAGGGTTTCCCCAGATCCTTCCCAATGTCTGCACCCTCTTTCTCCCAGCAGCTGATCATTGACCATTTTCACAGCTCTTGTGCAGATTTTCTCCCTCATTCTTAAAGGTTGAAATGTTCCCTCAGAGGCTTAGCTGCTGGCAGCAGGTGCTTTTAAGTTAAAATATGCTGGAACTTTGGTCCATCTCTTCTACCTTTGGTCATGCATAGTGCTGGAATTCTGGGAAGCAGGGACCTGCTGAAGCTGCGGGGTCTGGGCTTGTTTGAACATGATGGACTTCTGCCTGTTTCAGATCTGAGGACCAGAAATAGGCCAAATTGGGATGGGGAGGGAGGGGAGGTCCAGCTAACTTGTACTGTATCTCTAAGAAAAATCTGTTAAAGAAATAGATGGACATGAGGCAATTTGCACAACCTTATGTAACGTACGTAAATCATGATAATTTGCATATTTTGTGCATAGCAAACCATGTGGACGCAGCTTAATTTACATTAAATGCATTGATGTGTGCAAATAAGGCAAGATCCACATGCTTTTCAGGTGCCAGGTTACATAAAACATGCAAAATACCATGGCTTGTTTGATCGGCATGAAGTTGTACACATTTGCATGGCTTGTCCTAGAGGCAGATGTCCGCTAGCCACCTTGACTGACCACATGAGTCGGTACCAGCACAGGGCTGGCAAACCAGGATCTGGGGGAATGAATCATGAAAAGTTGTTGGATTTTCCCCCATACTGGATTCCTCACCTCTCTAACCAGAGCTTCTCCAAAACAGAATTTAGCCTTACAAAGGAAAGAGTTTCAGTCTATTCCACTTTATGATTTATATCTACAAGAGCAGAAGGAAATTTTTGGACAGCTAGTTTGAAGCTGGTCATTTGCTGATTCTTGTTCAATGCAAAGATATAAAAGCTCATAGCAGCAAGATGACCAAATACAGACTCTGGCAGTGGGACCTTTTGCATTCAGACCATCACATCTGATACACTGTACCTGAATGCGATTGAGACCAAGGAAAAGCTTCTGAAGTTTCCCCAAATTTTGTAAATTGTTCAGTTCTCGCAGCCGATTTTCCTCCAGGTGAAGTGCCACCAGGGAGCTCTGTTTGGCAAATGAATTCTCGTTGATCGTTTTCACTCTGTTGTGATCTAGCACCAATTCCTGTAGAAGCTGCAGACCATCAAGACCTTCGATTTGGCTGATCTCATTGCCTGTTAACACCAGTTTCAGAGAAGGATGGCGATGGATGAGGTAGAAAGCAACTGACGAGTTCAGCATGCATACACGCATGCACGCTCGCACGCCTGCCTTTATAGATGCTACACTTCTCTGACTCTCCCATTTGCATTTGAAGATCTACCCTGACAGATACTGCATGGAACCCTTCCTATTTATGTGCTTTTGTTCTGCCTCTGCTGCAGTGAGAGCTTAGTGTCACTGGGCGCTGCTGAACCCGGAGTTACAGGGGATCTGCCAATGGAACTGATTTGCAACACGTTCTTGGGCAAGTTAGAGTGAGTCAGTTTTCCCAGGCTGGCCAGAATAGGATGGTAACGAGGGGAACTCTGAGTGGGGCAGGAAGGCAGACGAGCTTGCCTGTATTTTGCTCTAGCAAGCAAAAGAGCAACACAAAGCCTTATGCATGGTTTTGGATTCTAGCACCACTCATCTCTTTAAAAGACCTGGTCCGATTTAGCAGCCTCAAGCTACCTTGGACTCTGTATCTGAACTGGAAGAAGCAGCAGGATTGGAATTTGGAGCTGAGATAACAAGGCCGGCAGGATAAGCAAAATGGCTGGTGAGAGCCAGATCACATTTGATTTTGTGGGGAGACAGTACAGAACAGGAAGGGTCAGGAAGAAGGGATGTAGCTTGATCATTCCAGCTGTCCAGCACCAGATCATGGTATCGAGCCAGTTAGGTGATATTCAGCATTCCCACTTTCTGGCCCAGAAGCATAGCGAACCTCCCTGAGGGTGAAGCTAACTCCATTTGGTAGAAAAGGGAGGAGGGGAATTCCATCTGGAATCAACTTCTAGCAAGGACAGAACCCAATCCACATTTAGTGGGCTCATTAACTTGGTGCAAACTTCTTGCCAGCAACCTTTACATTACTGTCTTTGTATAATTTTGGCTGGCCAGCTTTAACATAACAAAGCTTTTATAACATAGTAAAAGACTGTAGCTAGAAGTCCCTGGTCTTGATATGCTGGGAAGGGAGGAGGAGAGAGGCTGGGTTGGGAGATCAGCTCATGACAACCAGTTTCCCTGGACAAAGGCTGGGAACAGAAGCTATGTTGGAATTCCATGACTGCACCTTCCTTCCCATGGGTTTATTTCCATGTCAAAAAGCAGCCATGGGGGTAGGGGATAGATCAAGGCCATGGTGCAAACCCTTTATTCATACTTGGGCTTAGATCATGGTCCCTGAGGCTGCTTCTAGGTGCTGAGGGGAAAGCAACATTAGTCGTACTGTGTGTCCTCACCTGACTTCACAGGTTTGGCAAGGTTTTGCTTTGAAAACCTACAGTGCCTGTTTGGATCAGAGATGGCAGCAGGACAAATAAACGAGGAACAGAGCAGTATCTGACCACTCCCTGACACTCAGGAGGCACTTTGAGGGTGCTGGTTGCTGCAGGAGGTCCTCCTGGGAACACCCTCGGGCAAATGTATGTTTGCATCCAAGAACAAGCATTCCCACCCTTCTTCATTCCAAAGATAATCTGTCAAGGAAGTGTGAGCATGCTGGAGAGGGCTAAAGCTTCTGCTGCAGTGGAAGCAAGGTGGGCTTCTCCCTGTGCAGGTGCACTTGACTAGCAGCAGCACAGGAGCTGCCCGCTGCACTCGGCCCCATGAAGCAGGAAGCAGCTCTGGGGCTGGAGGCGTGAAGGAGAGGTTATTCTCGATGTGCCCATTCGTCTACAATCTGGCCTTGTTTACAGGTCGCTGCTGGGGAGCGGAGTGAGGTTTGGGATGAGCTGGGCTGCAAGCGAGCCCTGCAAAAAATGCTGCAATACGAGGTGCTCTGGCTGGGGGCTCCAGCCAGCCATGTCCTCCTTCTGGAGATGCCATCCCCTCTGCTCCCAAGCCACTTGTCCCCCCATTTCCCATTCATACTTCCCCGCAAAGCAGGGTATGGACAAAGATGGCAACATTATGGTAAATGTCACTACTTACCCTGCAAAAAGAGAAACTTAAGATTTTTTAGCCTGCTAATCTGGAGCAAGGCCAAATTCGTAATTCCATTGTAGCCCAAGTGGAGAACTTCTAGACTCTCCATTATTGGAGGCAAAGTTTCACTGAATCCCGCATCCCTACAACAAAACAGAAGCACAGACATTGGCAAGACTTGGCAACAAAACTGCCATGGGAAGAAATGTCCAGAAGCATATTCTTAGCATTGTTACAACTCAAAGGACTGGGCGTCAAGACCCAACACAAAGCTTTTCTTCCAGAAGGGTGAGAGAGCTCCTACAGGATCTACAGCGTGGACCTCAAGCGTAAACATGGAAATCCACTCTTCCCCAGCAGAGTGCCTGGTGGGAAGAAAAGGAACAGCTGGAAATTGCTGTTCATATCTATTCAGTAAAAGTTTTATGATGACCCCTGGGCGACAGCCATGCGGAGCAAGGGCAAAGCAAAGCGAGATGTCTAAATGCAGTACTTTTACACTTTGCAAACGCAAACTCATGGCTCGGCCAACGGCAGGTTCTTCTGAGGCTTCTGGTGGCCTGATTTTTGCAGTCGGAGCTGATCAAGCAAGCAGGGGCTATTTCAGGCATGACGTGGGAGCACACCCAGGCATGCGCCTGCCGTGCACCCAGCAAGAAACCGCAGCCTGTCCTGGCTGCTTGAGGAGTGTAGCTAGAGCACTTGGGTTGGCGAACCCATCACTTGCATTCCTACACTGCATTTTAAACTCTACACAGGCACTGGAAAAGCCCAGTGGGCTTCCATCAAGGTGGACCCCCGCCTGCCCGCTGATGACACAAGAGGCATTGCGCAATGGCGCATCGGAGACACCTACCCAGACCCTTCACCGCTTGTCCTTGAGTGGGGGGAGCGAGAGGTAGGAGGCCCAAAGCACCCCTCTCCCCCAGCAGCAGGTGTAAACCACGAGTGACTTCTAACACGTGTCACATCTCCTTGTATCAGCCTCTGCCATCCTGCTGTTCATCATCAGCAGGATGGACTTGAACTCCCATCAAGCCCATCCAGCACGGTCAATGGGCCCAAACACTTGGTGATCGCTAGGTTGGGAGGGCTATCCTAAGTGGACGAGCAGCCAAAGGAAAGGACATTTGGAAATTCCACAGGCACAAAGGAAATTCATACAGCCTCTAGTTTTTAAGTGAGGAGGAAGCTGTGGTATATGATTCTCTTGTTATCATGATACACACCTGACTTCCCCAAACTTAGTGATGTAAGCCACCCCGAGGCTTCGGCGAATGGGGCGGCATAAAAATGTTTTAATAAATAAATAAATAAATAATAAACTGGTGACTTCAGAAGTGTTTGGAGAACAGCTCTCAACATCCCTCTGGGCACACTCCTATTTTATTCTCCTAAACACCCCCCCCCCACATTATTATGTTGCCATCAAGGCTGCCATGTTTTGGTTATACTCTAAAATGTGATAGATCAGGGCGAGGCTGATAGGAGAGAGAAGATGGCATGCGCACCATGGATAATCCTTTGAAAAGACGATTGCTTTAACTGCAATGCCATTCTCTTACAACCTGTACGGAGCAAACATTTACGGTGCTGATTGTTAGGAAAATGCCCCCACACAGAAAAGGCCGTAAAGCAGGCTCAGAGGGAATTGTTAATTGCCTTAAAAAGCGGAGGATGGGGGAGATGATACCAATGCTCCGTGTATCAGACAGGGGAATTAAGCAGTTTTTAATTAAAGGGCTCAAGAATTTAATACTCCGACTGATAAGCTTGATTAGGCTTCTTCAAAGATATCAGACCTGCAGGACCATATGTTGTCTCCGCTATGTGTATTGGCAAAAAGCACAAAAACACCAACGCACACCTGACTCACTGGGTGGGGGAAAGGCTGGGCAGCTCAGCCGGATGTTCACACATGAAAGGCTATGTGTCTGGAACAATGGGGTGAGGGCAAGGAAGCGCTTGCATTCTTCTTACGTAGCTGCTGACAACCTGTGCTTGACCTTTGCGTATCTCTAGGCCTTGATTTAGCAACCTGGCTATATTCACACACACCAGCTTCTCTCCGAACACCTGTAAATTCCAGATAGTCAGCAACCAGCATGGTTTGATTGTGAAGTCAATGCCTTTTTGAAGATGGGCACCTTCTTTCACTATGTGTGAACAGACAACACGGGAGCACCGGGTGGCCGAAAGTGGCTCTGCTTACCAAATGAAGCTGGCTGATCTAGATGATGGAAGCTACCATGCCTACTTATAATTAAAAGTAGCTCCGCCTCCTGGGAATGGCTCCATTTCTAGACACTGACTGAAGCAAGTACTTTCAGACACAGAATCTCCCGTAAATCATATGCCCCAGAAGTGCACAAGCTTCTTGTTAGAAATGAGATCCTCCCCAGCCAAAATTGGCTTCTGTTTCTGTCATGGGAAGGATCATAGAATAATAGAGTTGGAAGGGACCTAGCAGGCCATTGGGTCCAGCTGCCTCCTCAAGTCTCCCATCCAGATTCCAACCAGTTCCGACCCTGCTTAGCTTCCAGAATTAGACAGGATCAGGTACTTTTGGCTGAGAGATCCATTTGAGTTGGGATGCTAGAGTCCTTCTACTCGTGATTATGGAGCATGGCCTGCTGCTCTTTTCAGGTGCAAAACTTTTCCAGTTGAGGCTACTCAGCTGAGGGACCTTTTGATTCCCAGGAAAAACAATCTTATTTGGTCTGAATAAGGATGGGTGAATTCATTAATCTCAGTTTTCAATTCAGTTCATCCCCAGCTTTAAGAACTGTTGCTTTATTTGTGAACTTTATTTGTTCTGAAGTATAAGATTATTTTCTAGAAGTTCACATGACAGTTTGTACTTATTTTGTGTGCATTTTTCCATTTACATGCAGTTTTGTATGCATTTTTGCCAATTGTATAATTTTTGCAAGCAATTTGCCCAATTCAGTGCAGTTTTAACGTTATTTTCACTATCATATTTGCTGGCAGACATACTTCTGTCTGCCTTTCTTGACTGGATTCCATTCCAAAATTAACAGGAATATGAATTGCAAAGGATACCTGAGTTTTGGTTTGTTAGACTAATCTCTTCTTCCCTATAAAATGAAATTATAGTACTGAGGGAAGACCTGGCCTATCCGATAACCGCTCCTACTCATTTTCCCCAGCACAAGGTGTCA
This sequence comes from Varanus komodoensis, assembly GCF_004798865.1. Lineage (NCBI taxonomy): Eukaryota > Metazoa > Chordata > Lepidosauria > Squamata > Varanidae > Varanus > Varanus komodoensis. Next base: position 60,541,081 of record NW_025335761.1, read on the forward strand.
CCGGGTAATACAGGCTTTTAGTGATCTGGGGTACTAGGGTTTTAGTTCAGTAACAACTGTCCGACATCAACTTCTGTCTTTTCTGACGTACGAATAGTAAATGTACAAAGCTAGTACAAGCAAAAATCAAAACAGTGTGAAGCAACCATTCTAGAAACAAGGCTTTTGAAGAACAAAACTTCACAGAAAGTAAGACATCTTCCCAATCTTCCCAAATCAACCAGATAAATTGAGTTGTCCCATGGAATACTGAAATCTATGATCACTGGGCTGCTTTTTCTATATGGCAAACATTCTGACACCTGTTCATCTGCTTATGTTTCAGATTTTATGTTTCTTCTTTAATACAGTGGAAGACCAACACATTACTAAATCTGCTCTATAAGCATGCATCTCCTGGTCTCAGAAACAGAGCTCAAGCTACAAAAAGATGTATATAAAACAGCATCCTTGAACATTTTCACTGTCGATACAGATGTAAATGACAAATGGAATCAATTGCCTCAAAAGAGTTGCATTTGGGTTTTAACCTGGGAGACCACAGGTCTCCTGTTTCAGGCATCCCATCCTGGTCTGACAGCATCCGTAATAACTTTGTGAGTCCCTTGATTATAGCATTCTATTTTGAGACTTGAACCTCCATGTTCCACTATGTACCACTCTGCATCCTGGCACAAACACTTCCCAGAATGCTAGGCATCACAACACGGTTCCCATGGGACTAGTCTTGGAAAAAACACTGCCCTCTGTGCTTAAGAGCCCTGGTTGTGTGGGATTGGGTGCTGGAATGAAATCAAGAAATCCTAATGCAGAGTATCTTTTCATGCATTTAGTCCCAGAATTTTCTAACTAATCAGTTCAGACTGGAAATAGCAGTGCCAATATTTACTACAGTACTGGTTCAAAACTGCAAAATTGGATAAGCTCTAGGTGCTGCCCTGAATTAAATGAGGACATTATGTTTTCAGTTTGCAACCCTCCTGGGTTTTCTCAATGTTTATGTAAAACCTTTTCTTACTAGAATAAATCCATGAAGAAAAAAAAGGCTGAACAGTGCATCCATAGTCTAAAACATAGGAGAAAAAAGAAGAGAGGATGTGAATGGAAAAGCAGGAAGACTTTGTGAAGCTGGCAAAAACAAGAAACAAAAACAACCAAAGTAAAACCTATATAATGCATTACCTATATAAGGTAAAACCTATATAATTAAGCATGCAAGGAAGTAAATGTTTGAAGGAGTGAAGCAGAAAACCAAGAAAGAAACTTTAAAAAATATATTTCACAGGCAGAGGCGATTCATTTATTTATTTAATTTATTTAAAACTATTTATACCTCACACTTCAACAGCTTGCCAGTATGACTTAAAGAAAGCCATGCTTCTACCCTGCCCTTCTATTTAAAAAATCCTGGGAGGTATACAATAACTCTTATACGTTTGGTGGGTGCAAGAACTGGCCAGGACGGCAAAAGTGACGGCCTGAGGCACATGGAGAGGGAAGTGGGACAGAAAGCACAGGGGAGAACTTGCCTCTGTAAGGCAGTCCAGGGGACAAATTAGGTCAGCACGAGGAGAGAAGGCTCAGAGAGGGCCTCTTCCTGGTGTGACTAACAGGGTCCTTGCATTTCCCCAAGTCTCGCAGCATCTTTTCAGGCAATGGAACATGGGACTTGTGGGTCACGACAAGCAGAACAGCAAAATCGACAGCAAATGCTCCAGCTGCTCTGCAAGCTCAGCTTTACACCAGGAATGACTGACATATGAATCAGAGAACCAGACGCTGGCTCCTGCCAGACTTGTTCCTCATCCCCACATCCATGCATGCTTATTTCTGTAAATGTTTGCCCACCTGTCAGAGTAGGGGTCTCTCAAATCTTCAATTGGGCCGTCTACTTTTAATAGGTTTTTCTTTGAGAGCTGCACAGCAGGAATGTTAATGGATAGTTTATTATTTAAAATATCCAAGCAGTGAGAATGGCAGGCCAAGGCCGGGGAGATCCAAGTTGAACTGCTTGTGCAGCTGTGATGCTTACCAAGAGGTCTCAGGAGAGTCACTCCTGCTCTCAAGCTTTAGCCTACCTCTCAGGGTTGTTGAGAGGACAAAATAGAGTGCAAGAAATGGTGCATGTCACCCAGAGCTCCTTGGAGGCAGTGTCGCATATAAATGCAGTTGTTTTGTTGCTAGTTGCAAAGTTGTGACCGACCCTTCGCGACCCCATGGACAGCACTCCTCCAGGCCTCCCTGTCCTCCACCTTCCCCCGGAGTCCACTTAAGCTCACGCCTACTGCCCCAGTGACTCCATCCAGCCACCTCATCCTCTGCCGCCCCCTTCTTCTTTTGCCATCTATCGTTCCCAGCATCAGGCTCTTCTCCAGGGAGTCCTTCCTTCTCATTAGGTGGCCAAAGTATTTGAGTTTCACCTACAGGATCTGGCCTTCTAAAGAGCAGTCAGGGTTGATCTCCTCTAGGACTGACCGGTTTGATCGCCTTGCGGTCCAAGGGACTCGCAGGAGTCTCCTCCAGCACCACAATTCAAAGGCCTCAGTTCTTCAGTGCTCAGCCTTCCTTGAGGTCCAACTCTCGCAGCCATACATTGCAACTGGGAAAACCATAGCCTTGAATATACGCACTTTTGTTGGCAGGGAGATGTCTCTGCTTTTTAGTACGCTGTCTAGATTTGCCACAGCTTTCCTCCCCACAAGCAAGCATCTTTTAATAGTAACTCATACTGCTCTAGGGATGAATGTGGTTCTTGGAGTGATCACACAACAAATCTTTTGCTACAGAGCAGCACAACCACCCCACCCCAAGATTTTTAAAAAGGGACACCTGAATTAAAAACGGCAGGATCCACCTCATTACTCTCCACAATGCTTCTCTTCAACCTTAATTCGTTCACAGTGAAATGACATTGTTTTACCTGTTGCCTTTGGAAGCGCCTTGCTGCCCGTACCCGCTGGATGTCACTTTCTGGTACAGTAGCTGCCTGTTGGTTAAGTGACTTGAAGGCTTTTGTCGGGGGATGATTGACTCAATGTGATTGTAGTTTAGGCACAGAACCTACGTAAGAAGCGAGTCGAGGGTCACCAAGTGAATTCTGCACAGGGCCAAGAGCTACTTATATTGAGTCTTGCGTGGTGGAAATGAGGAATAAAGATGGGTCCACTGTTCTGGCCCATTTGGGCCTGCAATGACAAGCCTGCCCTCCCAAGACTACACAGAGAAGCCTGGAAACCGGCCGGTGTCCTCAACAGCCAGAAGCAAATGCCATTAATGTGCCAACATCTCCAATACATTTACCTTCATGTGGTCCTGAACTGCAAATTGCTCTGAGGGCCAGTCTTGGTTGAAAAGCAGGGTACTGACCAGGAGTGGGGGACCTCTGGCCAATGGGCCTGATCCAGTTTACAGAGGTTCTCCTGATCTCTCCATGTAGTATCACAGCTGTACTAGGGGTGCAAAGATCAGGCTGGAATCCCGTTCTCTTACGCTCACTGGACTTCTTTCCAGGGCCTGGCCCTGGACAGGAAGTGAGACAAACTGAGATCGAGTCCACGAGTGCTTGGGAATATTAGCGGCTTCTTTGTATGAGCTGCACATGGCACGCAACACCTGAAAGTCGTGTGTGCAAAAGCAGAACTTCACTCACTTGCACAGAGGACCCATAGGCAGCCCAAGCGCCAGCTGGCCTTTTGGGCTCACTTCCTGCCAGGTGGCCATTTGGTGAGAGGTGGACCCAGGCTGGGGTCGGGGGAGCTGAGGCAATCCACCAGACTCACTCCCACAAACCAGATTCCTCACACATCGCTCATCTTTACTAATGAACAAAGCGTATCACTAGCAAGATGTATGACAGGCCCATTACCGGGCCTATGCTGTGGCGGTGAGGGCGGCGAAAAAGAATTTCTTTTCCGTTTCCATTGCCTCCTCAAAATGCTGTCCAGCGGAACTTTTTCGAGTAGTGCAAGGCCTGGTTCGTCCAGGTCCTGAGAAAGAACTGGTTCCACCCTCAAAGGCCCGCTGTGACAACTTTGCCAAGCATTTCAGGGAGAAAATCGCTCAGATTCATCACGAGCTAGACTCTACTAATGACTCAGAGGTTTCTGGGGAGACACCAATGCTGCCGTCTGGTCCAAAATTAATGGATGAATTTCAGTTATTGCGGCCTGATGATGTGGACAAGGTGCTTGGATGAGTACGTCCCACCACTTGCCTATTGGACCCTTGCCCATCTTGGTTAATAAATAATTCCAAGCACGGGATTGGGATCTGGATCTTGGAAGTGGTTAACGCCTCTCTGAGGGAGGGTCGGGTACCTGCCCCTTTAAAGGAGGCGGTAATACGACCGGTCCTGAAGAAAGTGTCACTGGATCCAGAGACAGCCACTAATTATAGACCAGTGGCCAACATCCCGTTTCTGGGCAAGGTGTTGGAGCGGGTGGTGGCGGGACAACTCCAAGCTCTCGTGGATGAAACTGATTATCTGGACCCATTTCAGTCCGGCTTCAGACCCGGGTACGGTACTGAATCTGCCTTGGTCGCCCTGTACGATGACCTGTGCAGGGAGAAAGACAGGGGGAGTGCGTCCCTGTTGGTTCTCCTGGACCTCTCAGCGGCTTTCGATACCATCGATCATGGTATCCTTCTGGATAGGCTAGCAGGACTGGGGGTCGGAGGCACTGCTTTGCAATGATTCCGCTCCTATATCAATGACCGATTCCAGAAGGTGGTGCTGGGGGACTATGGCTCTGTGCCATGGCAGCTATGCCATGGAGTACCGCAGGGGTCCATTTTGTCCCCTTTGCTGTTTAACATCTACATGAAACCGCTGGGAGAGGTCATCAGGAGGTGTGGGCTGTGGAGTCATCAGATGATACCCAGCTCTACCTCTCGTTTTCCACCAATCCAGGTGAGGCAGTGCCTGTGCTGAACCGGTGCCTGGCCGAGGTAATGGGCTGGATGAGGGCCAATAAACTGAAGCTCAATCCAGACAAGACGGAGGTCCTGTTGGTTGGCGGATCGGGCTTCGGAGAGGGTGAATTGAACCTAGTCCTGAATGGGGTTGCACTCCCTCTTAGGGACAAGGTTCGCAGCTTGGGAGTGCTCCTCGACCCAGAGCTTTCACTGGAAGCTCAGATGACAGCGGTGGCGAGGAGCACTTTCCTTCAGCTTCGGCTGATCCATCAGCTGCGCCCCTACCTGGAGTACGACTGCCTGGCGACAGTGACACACGCGTTGGTGACTTCCCGCCTTGACTTCTGTAACACGCTCTACGTGGGGCTACCCTTGAAGATGGTCCAGATACTTCAATGGGTTTAAAATAGAGCTGCCAGGCTGCTGACGGGGACTGGGCGTTAAGTTCACATGACTCCAGTCCTCTGTCAGCTTCACTGGCTTCCCATTGAAGTCCGGGCCCAATTCAAGGTGTTGGTGATGACCTATAAAGCCCTAAACGGCTTGGGCCCTGGCTACCTGAAGGAGCGCTTACGTCCATATACGCCCGCCCACCCCCTGAGATCTGCGGGAGAGGCCCTTCTCCGGGAACCCTCCATGAAGGAAATTAGGAGGGTAGGTACTCGGAGGAGGGCTTTCTCTGCAGTGGCGCCCAATCTATGGAATGTGCTCCCCAGAGAGGTCTGCCTGGCGCCGTCATTATTTGTTTTTCGGCGCCAGGCCAAGACCTTTTTATTCAAACGTCATTTTAATTGCTAATATTATTTGCTTATTTTATTCTTTGGCCAGGGTGACTTATTTTATATTAATTCATTTTATATTTTTAATGTATTATATTTTAATTGATGTTTTGTGAGCCGCCCCGAGGCTTCGGTGAATGGGGCGGCATAGAAATTTTCTAAATAAATAAATAAATAAAGAAAGAAAGAAAGAAAGAAAGAAAGAAAGAAAGAAAGAAAGAAAGAAAGAAATAAATATGATCATTGTTACCATGCCAGGTCTGAATCATCCCCCACACACCCTGTGGACCCCTGTATCAGCACAACAAGTATGCTCACGACACACAACAGACAAGAAATGAAACACGACAAATCAACTCACCTTGATATTAGGGAGAAAGATCAAACCACTGAAAGAGGTAAGATTATTGTTCTGCAAGTTCACGCTGGTGATGTTTGTAAAATGGTCCACCGGCACGAGATCCACCATTCTGGATTGGACGAGAAGGGCAGTGAGAGGAGGATGGGTGGGTCAATTAAATATGACGCACATTCCCTCACCCTGCAGCAGGCTCTGAAAGACACCCAGAGGAACCGCCTCCCCGCTTTTTCCTTTTCGTGGATGTAATGTAATTAATGCTGTCACCTGGGGTCTGGAAGCAGCCTCTTGCCAGGTCAAACAGCTTCCCCAGCTGGCCCAGGGCGGGTTCCCCACAGGCCGGCAGAAGATGCCAGGAGCCTCCCCTTATGCAGCACATGCTTGTACCGCTGAACCCCTGCGGCCTCCCCTTCTCACCTCTCCGGCTGAGCAAGGGCTGATTCATGCTGTCCCTAAACACATGTACACCCTTGCAGGCATGGCAACGAGGTTTAGGGGGAAAGGGTGGTATTCAGACATCCTAAGAACAGCAGAATGATGGGAAATGATTCCCTTGGGTGTTTTGCAGCACTGGCTGACCTGATCATGGAGGCTGTCCAGTTTAATTCTTGCATTTTGCTGAAGTTGGAATGACCCAGTCTTTCTGCAACCATATCAGCATTAAGTTTGCCACCAAACAAATCTTTAGCATTTTCAACTTCAGTTGTTTCCTGTATTGAGGACATTTTAAAAGACGGCTGAGAGCCAAGTTGTATGCACATGTGTCTGCCATGTTGTGAAAAAGCGACTACAGGATAAAAAAAATAAAACGTTGGTGCAGTTTGGTGCTCATTCCAAATACAGTGGTGTTCTTTTTTATTGTATCTGCTCAGGCATCATGGGAGGAACTGCATCCAGCTAAGGTTCCTGCTTGAAACAAGTCAGGGTCCTCACCTAGGCCTATGTTTGTTCACAGCAGCTGCATCCTTTTCTGCTCCCTTCCCCATCCCCAAAGTGAGACTGTGCCATGCTGAGAGTTGTAATTTGACATATCCAGAGGGTACCAGGTTGGGGACGGCTGGACTAGACTCACTGCCTCCCAAGAAGCAATCTAGCCTGTGGCCTCAAGGTGCAGTCTCAGCCTCCCATTTGATTTTGTAGGTGAGGATACTTGTTGTTACCCCACGGACAACACTCCTCCAGGCCTTCCTGTCCTCCACCATCCCCCGGAGTCCACCTAAGCTCGCTGACTGCTTCAGGGACTCCATCCAGCCACCTCATCCTCTGCCGCCACCTTCTTTTGACGTCAATTGTTCCCAGCATCAGGGTCTTACAGGCAAGTTTTGTGCTACTCTTTGCAGTGTGGACTTTGAAACCTCAACGAACAGGGCAAGAAATAACAGGGGCTAGAAGTGCCAAAGGCAGATCAAGTGCCATGGGGGAGAAATGCTGTTATGGATACCCCCCCACTCCCCCGCCCCCGGTGGGTATGAGTGACACTCCCAGTTTGGAATTTGCTGTGACTGACTAACGTTGGGGGTATTGAATTGATATCTGGCACTGTTTTTGTACTTTCTGTTTGGCACACGTCACCATCTTTACTTAGAAGAAAAACATGTTTTTGTTTTTTAAAAGCCTATCTCCAGGAAACAACTTACCACGGCAACACCATCCAAGGCTTTCAGAGATGAGATATGGAAAATGACAAACAACCGGTAGTTTTCTTGTTTCCAAACAATCAGATTTCCAAACATGTCCAGGATGACCAGGTTGTTTAGCCCCTAGGAAACAACGCATAGCCAACTCTTAATTAACCTGACAATTAAGTGGGGGGGGGGGGCAAAATCCTCAGGCAATTTATTTATTTGGAATATTCTCTTCCACAAGAATCAACAAATCAGATAAAACAACAGAATAAATCATATGAATGCAATATGGAAAACTCTAGATGTACTTTAAAAAGCCAGATTGAAAAGGTGTGTCTTAATTTATTAATTTGAAAAGCAGAGTGGGAACTGCTCTTAACTCTGAAAGAACTGCAAAATTTGGAAACAATATAGTGCTAAACCCTTTCCTATGGACTCCATAAATGGTGCACTGTGAGTGATGATGTGAAGAAAAAGGCTTTTCCTGTAGATTTTAGTTTACTAAATAAATAAAATAAATAGATTTTAACAGCCTAGTAACATGAAGCTGCCCTCTCAGTTATAGAGTTGATGATATGGGACATAACAACAAGTCTGCATTTCCCAGGTTTCCCTCCACCTTCCTTTCAGGTCTCTGATGTGTGTTAGATTCTGTGTATCATACATTAAAAAGAAATAAAAATGACAACAGCAGCGGATGGGTAGACAAAGAAAGGGAACTGTGGATTCCTCCTGGCCCAGGAGGGCAGGATTACTCTGTCCAGAGGTTTAACATCTCTGCCTCAACATACAGTAGACTTCACTCTACACCCATGTGAGTTTTGTTCAGGCTTTTAAAGCAGCAACGCAACCCCACCTCTACCTTTAGTTGATATATTTCTTGGTTAGAAGACACATAGTTGTTGCTTATGTAGAGTTCAATGAGCGCATAGGCTTTTTGCAAGCCCACCAGCGACGTGATCCGGTTGTTCTCAAGAGAGAGATAATGGAGGTGTGTTAGGTTATCAAAAACATTTCTCTCCAAGCTGGTGAGGTGATTGCTGTTGGCGCTCAGTCGCATGAGTTTGGAGAGTCTTGAAATTCCTGGGGAAAGCAAAATAAGAACACTTACGAAAAGAGGACAGGAACCCTGAGGCAAAGACAGAAAGAACTGAGGATGGAGAAGCTGAACACAGGATAATGCAGGCTCGCCAGTATGGTACAGGAGAATCATTGATTCCACTGCTGCAGGCAATGTACAAATGAACATGTTTCTTCACTTTATTTATATTTATATTTGCAGGCTGCTTTTCCACCACAAATCTTCAAAGCAGCTCACAGACTAAAAACATGTAACTACACTCTGCAAACCAAAAATAAAACCCCACCCTACAATAATATCCTGTTAAAATGTAAAACAAAAACAAGGAGCAGCAAAGTACGATAATGAAGATCCAAGCATAACAGTATAGCTTGGCCAGGTCAGTGAAAGACATGAAGTAGTGAGACCTGTACAAATTTGGATGGGGAGGGAGTTCCATAACCTGGGTGCCACTATGGAAAAGACCGTATGTTGAGGATGTACGGTTTGTGCTAGATTCATCCTTGAGGCAAACCAGCTTTTCACAATGCCCTGGGCTACTCCACCCCAGGAGTTATACTAGACTGGCAGAGCAAGGGGGATTTCTCAAGAAAGAGCAGACACTCACATCTGGCTGTATGCAAAGAAGGCCAGAACCATGGCACTGAACTCTACTGCTGCTCAGCTTAGCCTGAAGTGAGAGCCTTATTCCTAAGACTCTCAGGTCTGTGAACTCAACCCTGAGTCACATCAACAATGCCTCCTCTGTTGCTGGGAGGATGATCTAAGCTGCCTAGGAAGGCCTCGGCAATTCTAGGCGGCCTATAAATACATGCAAGTAAATAAGTAAGTAGGTAAATGATCTCAACACATAAGTGGGCTCAGAGGGGAGAAGGCGGTCCTTAAGATATATTGAGTTCAAACCACATATGGAGGAGATGCAGAATCTCTTTTGGCCCAAGGGGCAAATTCAGGAATGGAAGCACTCTAAGGGATGCATTTCACTGGTGGCAGAGCCCAAGAAAGGGGGGCAGGAACGGCATACCAACATTTTTCAGTTTAAAGCTCTTGCCTCCAGTAATTGAGGTATAGAAGAGACATTGTAACCTTTAGAATGGGGAAAGGAGTGCAGAAAAGCTGGGGCCCCATCAAATGACCAGTGGCTGAGCTGCAGCGGGAAGGACCAAGGGAAGGCGCATGGCCTTCTGAGGAGCCCTGGACAGCTGGACTGGCGCACCAGGCAGGAGCTTATGTACCTCTGAGGGGGGAGTTCTGAAAGAGCAGTGGAGTGTCAGGGTCCAAACACGGGGCCTTCAAAAGCAGCCCGGTTCCGCCTTTGGGTATCGGCTGGGTATCTCTTTTAAGAACACCACTTCTTAAAAGAGGCCCCCAGCAGAGCAGACTGCAGTTGTTCCAAGCAAGCAGGGGGCAGCCGTGGCCAGAGCGGCCTTTCTCAGGAAAGCAGCTGCACAAAAGCGCATCTGGCCAGAACCACCTGGGCCAAAGGCTGGTCCAGCAAACAGGTGGAATGGAGCATGCCCATACTTTACCATCGAGGGCTGTGATGCAGTTTCCATCTAGCGTCAGCTCCTCCAGATTATGGCAGTGGTCCAGCCCTTCTATTTTTGTGAGGTTATTGTTGCTAAAGGATGCCCACCTCAAACTCTCCAGTTTTTCCAAACCGTTGATTTTGCAGAGATGCTGCCCGTCCAGGTCTAACACGGTGATCTGCCAAAGAAAAGGCAAAACTCTCATCTCTCAGCTATTCAAATTCTGTACAGGCGATACACTGGCTTTCCCCAATCTGGGTCCCTCCAGATGGGTTGCAGTACGGATTCCAGTGGTGCATGGCTGGCTAGGAAAGGCTGGGAGTTGGAGTCCGACACGTCTGGAGGACATGCAGCAGGAGCAGCAGCGAAATGGGAAGGGAAGAACAACTCTGGCTTGCTTCCTATGCTGAGCTCATGGAATGGTCTAACAACAGCCCTGCATAATTAGAACCCATCCATCTCAATGCTGCCTGCCAATCACATCTAAAAACCTACTGGGGGCTTGAAAGTGCTCCTCTCTTTGAGTGTGACTGGGCTGCAAAAAGATGCTGGGGGACGACAGTGGTCTGTGACTGGCCTGGTAAATTGTGCCGGTCTGACTTCAACACTGTGGGCCTATGAACCAGACAAGTGCAGCCAAGCCGGTATTTAAATGCTTGATACATTTATGCTGGCTCAGCTTCAGCAAGTGCTCAGAAAGTGAAGGCCTCAGTTCAGCCTCTGCCCTGCCAATTCCAATTCAATCTGGTAGCAAGGGATAAGCAAGGCCTCCCCTCTGCCCAAGACCCATAGGAGCTGCTGGCAATCAGAGGAGATGACACTAAGCTGGTTGGTCAGACAGTCCAAAACAAAGCAGCTCCCTCTATCCCTCTTTGGACAGTCCTGCCTCCCATGGGATCTCCAGCACGAGAAAACAACTCTGCGTATGACCCAACCAGGTTGCAACTCTGTCTTAGAAGAACCAGTCTACCAATGACATTGTGAACAGTAACCATGGGTTGTTCATGTGGGTGTGAGCATCGCCAAACATGGGACCTCATGGCAAATAAGTTTAAATTATGTTTACATTTGTGTGTGTGTGTGTCTTTAAAAACACACACAAGATCAGGATAGTACATTACATTTTGATAGCTGCTTCTGCATTTGTCCTTGCAGTAACAGGGCAACTCAAGTTCCCTGGAGGAAGCGTTGGCGCTAAACATCTTCTACTATTTTATGAGGTATAGATAGAGCGAGAGAGAGAGACTTCCAAAGATTTTTCAGTACAAGTGGGATTTGAATCCACCTTCCTGAAATCACTAGATTAAAAAATTACACAATTTTTTTCCCCGTTCTCCTTGCTGGGACGCAACCTTGTGCCTAGAAGGCCATGTCCTGACTCAGTAGGAATCACCTTTGGCACTGATGTCACACAGTGTCATGTCGGCAGCATGGGCTGAACCGTTTGCTTCTTGTGGCAGTTCCTGTAAATGCGCTTCTCTTGATGCACAAAGAGCAGGACGCTCTGCTCATTGGTGCAAATGTGTCTTCCTCTAGCCATGCTGTATGCCACACAACAAATCGAACTGACAGAGGAGCTTTTAACCTTTTCTTCTTGGCAGATTAACATGATTCTGGGTGATGGGTCACAACACGGATTATGGCAGGTCAGGATGCCGGAGGTTCTCCCTGGGTTTGTGTTGATCAGTGGGCTTTTTTATGGAATGCACTAGGAATCCTGAGTGGTCACGGGGGACAGTGGCTGGGAATATTGCCTGTGATTCTGTGTGCATCACACAAACAAAATCTTCACATGTTCCGACATGGAGCACATTGACTCTGAACCCAGAGGCTGCCTGCACCCATCACGGCAGGTCACGGCTGATTCAATTCTATGAATTCATCCAATTCCCTTTCCAACCAGTGGCCAAAGCCACATCTTCTGGCAGTAATTTCATTAATTATGGACATCCCTTTCTCTGTCCAGACCCTCCTGCCAGAGAGTTTCATTAGATATTCCACATTCTGGCATTATGAAAGAGGAGGAAAGAAGCATCTCTCTCCCCTGCTTACATGTACCTTGCATTGTTTTATAAGCCTTTTATTGTGTCACCTTTCCCCCCTAAAGTAAAATGCCAAACTGTTGTAAGGTTTCCCCTCAGGGAAATCCTCCATGGTTTTCTTTGGGGCCAGGAATGCCTGCGCCCCCGTCTGATCCCAGTGTTGAGCACCCTGGGGTGGGGAGGAAGGGCTTTGGGTCCTCCCGCCTACCAAGCCAGAGGAGTCAGCCAGGCTGTGGTAGTCTGGCGCCTGCTGCCCTCTGCTTCTTGGATCTGTTGGACAGCAGGCCCTTCCTGTTGACTCACAGCCTCTCCCCCCTTTGTCCCTTGGTTACACCCAGGGCTTTTTTTGTCATAGAACGCACCAGAATGGCGTTCCGGCACCGTTTTTTCCAATGGATTTTACGAAGTGATTTGGAATCGCCGGTCGGCGTAGCAAGTCAGCAGCAAACGTCATTAACGTAGTGCCTGCGGGCTGCTTTTGTGTCCGCGCCACCGGCTTGGGACGCTGCTCGGCTTGGGATCGGTGTGGGTGGTCGCGTGCTCAGTGCTCACTGCCGGCGGTGATGTGAGTTCCGGCACTTTTTTTTTTTTTTTTTACAAAAAAGCACTGGTTACACCTACCGGAAGGGTAGCCCCAGACCCTTCACTTTCAGCACTGCCAACCTCTGGGATGTGCCACCAAGAACCTTTGCCCCTTGGGCACAAAACAGTTGCCCGCCCCGAGCTGAAAGAAAGAACCTGTCCAGCTGGCTGGGTTGCTCAACGTGGCAGGAAAACAGCAGCGCCTTCGGCAGGGATAGAGAGCAGGAGGAAGGCGAGTGAGAGTCGGGTCTGAGAGAAGGAGGGGGTGAGTGTGAGATAGCCCAGCGTATCAATTGCTAGGACTGGAGAGACTTGCCTGAGGACCCCCTTTCAGGGGTAAAGCTCATGGGGCAACGCTGTGGTATTCACCATCTCTCGGCTAGGAACATGTTCGGAATCTGGACTGGGGCTGGGAATCAGCTGGATTTCCTGGGCTCTGGACTCCGGTGTGCTTCCTCTGCTTTCACTTCACGCCAAACATTTGGGTGAGCACCTGGCAGGAAGTGAGGCCGAGCGAGTGTGCAAGGGTGGCTTGTGCACATACCGCTGGATGCCCAATTGTGCAAGCAGAGTTCTGTTTGCACACATCTGACTGGCAGGCTTTCCGCAGTTTGCGCAATGCCCAGCACTGCTGGGCAGGTGTGGACTTGACTTAGCTCAGCTTGCTCCCTGGCCAGGACCAAGCGTGGGGAGGCACAGGCAGGCTCAAAGGGAGCTGGATTCCAGCCTGACCTTCACTTTCCTGCTCTCAGCCAACCCTACCCCACCGAGCTGTTGCGAGAATAAAAGTGGGGAAGCGGAAGGGTGAACCCGAGTTTCTTAGAAAAAGGGGGAGATGTGCATGAAAGGGCAGCTGGCTGTGGGAGACAACCCTGGATCTAGCTCAGCACCTGCCTTCTTGGAGCCAACCAGATGACTCAGTACCAAATCCCCCCCCCCCCCCAAATGTATAGAAACACCATCCATGGGCCTACTATCATAAAACCAAGAAGTGAGGCCTTAATAACAAGTGGATAGTGGCTCTCCTTACCCTGGAAAACCAGTTGATTTGGAATACATCCACTCTGTTCTTGCTAATCTGGCTCAGGATTTTGGCATAAGGCAGGATGCTAAGTACGCGCAGCTTCTCTTCGTCTGTCCGAGAATGCTCTACCAAAGATACCTGATGAAAAGCACCACCAGATTAAATACACAAGAAATTACAAGCAAAGGTACAATTTTGTGCATTACAACCCAATCAAATGGGTCATGGAAACATTTTGTAATCTGACACCTCTTTTGTTTAAACTCAAGCGCACTCATTTTGTACATTACTGGGTAGGAATAACCAGGCAAGGGAATACTCTTCATTCTACAATATCTAAGAGGCAGAGGAAGAAAGTCTGTCCACCAATAAGGCTCATCTTAACTGATGACTGGCTTGATTTCACCCATATTTTCTTTATGGCCCTTCTTCATCCTTCCATCACATCACCTCTCATTATTTCAAAGGGTCGTGCAGTTCAGAGTTTGGGGACCACGCAAACTTTGACAGCCAAGCATGTAGATTCCAGATGGAGCTGCCGCTTCATGTAATCTATGTGCAGTCATGAGCCTGCCAGTAGGATCCAAACCTGCTCATATGCAAACACCAACTTTGGAGGCCTTGCTTGTATGCCTTCCAATAGGATTAATTCTGACGATCGGCACAAGACACTAGGCCTTTCTTGGCAGCTGGCGCCATGTCTCTGGAATTCCATTCAGCTGAGGTCCATCAGCTTCCCTGACTGCAGGCCCACAAGCCAAGCATTAAAGATCCTTTATTCCAGGTTGCTTTCCCTTTAAAAGTGCTGCTGGTTGAAATGATGCTGAAATACTTCTAAGTGTTCTAAGCTGATCTTAATGATATAATGCTGGGTTGTTATTGTTGTGATCATATTGCAGATAATATGATCTGGCCACCCAGAGACAATAATGCTAATGGGTAGCCTTTATACAAATTTAATACATATATCACTGAACCAAACTGAAATTTAATTTGGTAAACTGTGATTTTAGGTTTTAAGATTATGCATTGTATTTCAATGTTTTTGTGGAGCTTTGAGGCTTTTTGTCCTAAGGGCCTTCCTAAAAACATTTGAGTAATTGCAAGGGAAGGATGTTCACCATTGGAAAGGGGTCACTGCCTTGCACAAACGCAATTTGTCAAGGTTCCAAGAAGAGTCGTGTACTGTTCATAAAGCCATAACTTACTGAAATAATCTTTCCTGTACAATGTGTGAATGACTCCCTCTTGATAAGAGTTATGAAACCTCAAGCATGTCAGTCAAATTTAGCCTGCTAAGGAACCTGATGTTTCCCAGATAGCTACTGCCCCATCTGTGTGACCAGCACTGTTTCATGAATTCCCAGCTTCTGAGGTCCTTTTCCCATTCTAAAAGGTGAATGCCTCTCTTAAGGCTTAATTACTTCCAGGAAGAGCTTTAAATTTGCTGGTATTTTTGGAAGTTCTGGTAGTTGTGGCCCTGTTATTTCCCTCTTGGGACCAATCATTACTGTGCCCCTGAGTAGGACTCTTAAAACTGAATGTGGCCCCTGAGCTCAAAAAAATACACTTCTATTCTTAATGAATAACGAGATACAAATTAAATTTTTCCATCCAAGCTGAACAAGGAAGGCATTCCATATAAGTGCTACTTTACAAAGCCTAAGTCAGACCATAGTATGTGAGGTTTTCCAGGAAGTTGCAGAAAAGACTGCTTTTAATGATGCCCGAGGAGAGGCACATGGTCCATGTGGAATCATCATCTTAAGAAACAAAAGTAATGCTTATCATCAAACCTGGGTGATTTTGGAGTCTGCCATATACTGAAGAGCGGCTGTTGCCTCCTCCTCGGAGATCAAAATCCCATCCAGGTGTGTCAGAGCCTTCAGCTGGCCTATTACACTTAACCGCACACAGGCTGGCTTGGGGAAAGGCAAACAGAAAGGGGTGATGCGATTTTGGGGTGCCAAATCATGGGAAGAAACAATTCCACTCTATCCTGCACTGCCTAGGCTCCCCTTGACTACGGGACCAAATGTTGGGGAGAACACTTTAGAAAAGAGTCAGATCATTTGGATGGCGTTCAGGAAAGGGCAGCTAAGAGGATCTGGGGACTAGATGCGAAATCCTATGAAGAAAGACTGAAGGAAGAGGGTGTTGTTTAGGTCTTAGAAGAAAAGACTGAGGGGCTGATAGCGTGATAGGAACTTTCAAGCAGATGAACAGCTGTCACACAAACAGTTCTTTGTCATTCAGGACTGTAGGATGCAAAATAACAGGCTTAAGCTACAGGAAGGCAGATTTTGGCTGAACATCAGGACAAACTTTCTAACCATCAGACAGTGGAGACAGTGAAACCAGCTGCCTAGGAAGGTGGTGGTCTTTCTGGAGATGCTCAGAAATGCTCAGAGAGGCTGGAACTCCCAGCCAACTCTGGCCCTCCGGAGCTCTCACCCCCATACTAATACATTAAATGTCTTGCCAGAGGCTAATTAATTGGCAATAATCGCTCTAAGTTAAAGATACATTCTTTTTAGGGTTTAGGGTCCAATCTTTTTGCCTTTGGTCCTGTCAACCACTGGAATGTGGCCCTCATGATGTTCCCAAAAGTGGAATTGAGCCCTTGGGTCAAAAAGGGTTCCAAACCCCTGCGATGCAGCATCTAAAGGTATCTCCCGCTTGCTGAAGATATAGACTGCTTGGTTTCTTTCTGTGATCCACTGATAAAAGCTGTTTGCGTGCTCCACCTAGTATGGAAGCCGATCTACGTAACGCCTGAATGTTACATTGCTAAAGTGGAAGATCTGACATTTTCCCCCTTCTGGACCCCAGAGCCCCAGATGCGACCTTATCAGCATCACCAAGCCTAATTAGTCTGTCTGTTGTTGTATATGGTTGCTTTGTTTTTTGGGTTTCGTTTTTTGTAAGCCATTCAGACTTTTAGTATTGGGACAGCGTATAACAATGTTAAATTAAATAAGTAAGTAAATAAAATGCCTGCAAACCCCTCCCCTCTCCACTTCATCTTGGGACTCAGAACATGCAGCCATGGCAAACTGACCCTCAAGTCGGGGTTTCTCCTCTCCATCTCCCTCCCCACCACTGCAACCCACTGACTTTTTGTAACATCATGCATGATTAAAACATTCAGAAAGCTCAAAACTCTGCACATTTTGGGTGACCTTTTGCTTGGACAAATAAAGGTGTTGCACTAATACGGATTTTTTCATATGGCCTGCAAAATTGTGCTTTTGTTTTTTCGCACTGGTAGGTAGCTGTACAGCCATCATCTTCATCACAGCACAGAAATAGCGTTCGGTGGTGACCATGGCAGCTTACTTGAAGGTTGACACGGACCAGTTTTAAGATATGAACATTTCCTTTGAAGTTCAGCGGGAGACGTACCTTATGCCACGGGTTATGTCTGATATCCAAACTGACCACTGATGGGGTATGTTTCCGTAAAACGCTGATTTCTTCCCCCACCTTTTTCAGCTGATTCCAGCTCAAGTCCAAATACTTCAGTTTGTTTAGTGCCCGAATGCCCTCAAGGGTGATGACATGGTTATGGCTGGCATCGAAATATTCCAAATTCGGCTACAATACAGGAATAAATGTAAGAGTGCTTTTTTTAAATAAACGGACGGCAGAGTTTATCTGGAACTGATTACTATCAGACTGTATTAAAAAGATGAATAATTATACCCATGATCCCCAGTTCTTCCTGTACAGCAGGGATTTTGTCTCCCCGTGGCTAATCTAAAACGGAAGAGAAAGCTTCCAAACTCCAGGCAGTTGCAAAGGAAGACAAGGGAAAGAGGAGGAGCTCATGGGACCTCCTCATCCTAAAGTGAAATCAAGATTTCATGTTAGCTGCAAACCCTCCCTATGAATGGGCTACACTGGGAAATATCACAAACTAAAAGAGGATTTTGAGTATCCTGTTACTTTTACTGGGTCTGTTGCTATAGGGCTGTGGAGAAGCCCAGCAGCTTGTGTTACTGAAGCATGTAAGAAGAGCCATGCTGGATCCAATCAAGGACTGATCTAATGTGGGATCCCTTCTCACAGTAGCCAGCTAGATGTGTACAACAGAGTCTGCTACTTGTGCGCAAAGGGAGAGCGACCAGAGCACATACTGCCGCCACTGGCTGAGGTCACACAGTAGCCTCATTAGCCTTACATGGAATTCCTCTTCAGACCGACCCTCTGAAGGAGGAACTGGATGCAGCTGAAACCTTGCTCCGGCCTGCAGCCCCAACAACTGTTCCCAGTGCTGGCAGGTCCACTCTTGGAATTCTGGGGGATTTTTTTGGCCAGATTGGTCCTCATTATACCCTGAATCCTTGGGTTGCCTGCATCAAGCACCACACACTGCTTCCTTTTATGTCCTATTCCTGGTCTTCTTTAAAAAATTAAAATGAGTGCCTTGCAAAACTTTACCACAATATCCTTCAGCACAAGCAACAGGTATCTGGGCAGTATTTCACTATCTTTCTCTCCTGGCCAATATCCAGTGTCTTGTCTTCTACTTTTAAGGAGGATGTAAAAATCTACTCTTCTTTTTAGAAAAATGAGTGCTTCCACCGACTGTTCGCTAACAAAAATTCTCCTTTTAGATTTTTCCCCTGCCTGCCTGACTTTGCATATGGCAGCCAGCCGGAGTTCTTTGAATAGGGAGGACTATGAAAGCCCTACCAAGCGTTCAATGGGATGAACTGTCCGTGGGGGCTGTGAGGATGTGTGTGTGAAATGGGAGTCCAAATGCTTCACCTTGCTTCTTATTCTTCAGTGCCAGGAGTGCCTTCTTGGCCACCAGCTATTTTTGCCTCTAGAGGTGGTGGAAGGAGGCCACATGGTGGTGAAGATCATCTCCAAGGGAGTTCTGGGGAGGGCAGATGGGAAGAATGTTCCCAGCTGGTGCTGCTACCCACCACTTCTGATGTACTTTGCCCCACTTACATTTAAAAAAAAAACCCTCACTTTTAAGCTCAGCGGTAAACAAACTCAACATTAAGAAAACTAAGATCATGGCATCCAGTCCTCTCACTTCCTGGAAAATAGATGGGGAAGAAATGGAGGTAGCGACAGATTTTATTTTCCTGGGCTCCAAGATCACCGCAGACGGGGACTGCAGCCAAGAAATTAAAAGACGCTTGCTCCTGGGGAGGAAAGCTATGGCAAACTAGACAGCATACTAAAAAGCAGAGACATCACCCTGCCAACAAAAGTGCGTATAGCCAAGGCTATGGTTTTCCCAGTTGCAATGTATGGCTGTGAAAGCTGGACCATAAGGAAGGCTGAGCGCCAAAGGATTGAGGCCTTTGAATTGTGGTGCTCGAGGAGACTCCTGAGAGTCCCTTGGACCGCAAGGCAATCAAACCGGTCAGTCCTAGAGGAGATCAACCTTGACTGCTCTTTAGAAGGCCAGATAGTGAAGATGAAACTCAAATACTTTGGCCACCTAATGAGAAGGAAGGACTCCCTGGAGAAGAGCCTAATGCTGGGAACAATAGATGGCAAAAGAAGAAGGGAGCAGCAGAGGACGAGGTGGCTGGATGGAGTCACTGGAGAAGTGGGTGTGATCTTGGTGGACTCTGGGGGAGGGTGGAGGACAGGAATGCCTGGAGGAATGTTGTCCATGGGGTTGCAATGGGTCGGACACGACTTCATGACTAACCACAACAACAAACTTACTTTTTATAAAAGTACTTCCCTAAGCTGCAAACGGGGACATATTTCTGTCAAGCTCCCCCACTT
Organism: Varanus komodoensis; assembly: GCF_004798865.1. Lineage (NCBI taxonomy): Eukaryota > Metazoa > Chordata > Lepidosauria > Squamata > Varanidae > Varanus > Varanus komodoensis. Next base: position 60,560,775 of record NW_025335761.1, read on the forward strand.
GTACCCCTCCACATTCCTCCCAAAAGCAGGGTGGGTGTTGGCATGAACAGCGGAATGAGGATGCATTTCTCTTACCAAGTGGTACACATCATCTAAACAAGTGAATTCGTTAAAGCTGATGATAAGCCTGCGAAGCCCAGTGAGCCTGGAGATGTCCCGGAGTTTGCTCAGCCTGTTTCCGTGCAGGTTCAGAACCTACGTTGAAAGAGAAGTGGGGATTCCTCGTTTCTGCCTAATATTCATGGGTCAACTATCTAAACAGATGACCATTAATTCAAAAAAAAAAATCATCTCCCACACATGAAAATTGCGTAGAATTAAGAAATAGGGGAAGCAGACCGTTCCAGACAGCAGGAGACGCAGGCTAATAGAACTACTCAACCACATCACGGGGTAGGGAGCAAGCAGAACCACCCAAAAGTAACAAAACAGCAAAAAAAGCAATAATGTGAAAAGATGGGGAATATAGATTATTTATCTCTAAAGGCAGAATTTGTCTTCAAAGTTCCTTCGTAAAAGGTCTTAGCCTGCAATGTTTAATCCATTGATTGCTTAGATTAAAAACATTTTGATCTGCTAAAAAAATGGTCCCCGAATAATTACAATCGAGTGCCTGAAAATCCAGTGCTCCACCAGGCGGCTGTCCAGCGTGGAGGGAAGACAGAGGCAATTTTGCTTCCTGCTCCTGTTCCTCCAACCCCTCCCTCACCCCGCCCCCAGACAGGCCCCTAATCCCATCTAGTTTGCTTCCCAAGTGGGCAGGAACAGGTGATGGAGATGTCACAGAACTCTTTGTTTCCTAGCCCACTTCCTCTATTCCACACCCACCAGAACACCACCCTTTCAACCTCTAAGAAGTCATCCAAGATCAGGGGTCGGCAACCCGCAGCTCTGGAGCCGCACGTGGCTCTTGAACCCCTCTGCTGCGGCTCGGTCGCTCAAAACACGCGCCGGCACAGCCGCCTATCTGCTGGAAGCTCCACTCAGGAAGGCAGTGCTAGCTAGTTAGGTAAATCAGCTAGTTAAGTAAATCACTACATTCCTGTGCTAAACAAGCTTCCTGCAGGCTCTCACGTTACACAAAACGAAATACTGCTGAAAATATTCTCTTTGTCCCAATGTAATCTCCTTCATCTGAATGTTAAAAGCTGCACTTGGGACCTGTCACAATTCACAGCACTTGACTGTTTATCTGTGAATCAGTCACTAAACACACCTATATCTCCGCCCCAATCTGCGGACCCATGCCGATTTACTGAGC
>NW_025335761.1:60562135-60611688 GCF_004798865.1 Varanus komodoensis
TTTTTAGTGACTGAACAAGAGCTGCAGCTAAATCATAATGAAGATATACATAGCATTAAGGTAAAAAACGATATATGCAGTGTTATCTTCATTTTAGATGTCAAAAGGGTTTTGCGGCTCCCGGTGTTTTCTTTTGTGTGGGAAATGGGTCCAAATGGCTCTTTGAGTGTTAAAGGCTGCCGACCCCTGTCCAAGATCATGCTTGCAATCTGGGAAAGCAGCCAGTGCCCCTCTACCCAAGTGTATTTTTCCTAGCCAGAATTGTTTCTGAAGCTGGAGTCCAGCAGGCAGAAAAAAGCCGTAAGTCATGTGAGAGGCCTGAGCTGATCACGGGATGGTGGAGCTTCTGTGCCATCACTGTGCACCCCTTTCACTTAAACATGACCAAACCCTGCTCTCCTTCTACAGAACTGGGCAATTCCTTGTTTAAACAGAGCTCCTATCCCTGAAAAGCTCATTGCCACCACCTGGAATTGCACCTGTTCTCCACCACTACCTGGTCCTCCTTGACTTCATCTCCGCTGCTTCCCCATTTGCCAACCTCTCACCTGCTCAGACAAAGTAGAGCCAAAGCGTGAGAAGAGGAGTGTGTTAGTTACACTGCTGCCACGTGGCGCAACAGTGTTCTGATTTTGTAATAACACAAAAGAGGAGCTGCAACACCCTCATTGTAGTCATTACTCACCATTATCTGACTGTAAATGTTGGCCTTTGCAACCGTGAGCACCGTTTTCTCATCTAAGCAAACGATTTTGGGCTTGGGCTTGATGGTAGGCTCCATGCTTAAAACTTCGTCGTCACGTTGCAGGTCGCGGGACAGCACAAACCCTGCCGCGTTTCTCCTCCCCTCCTCCCCAATCACATTGCTGAGCGAGGAGAAGAGGGCTTCCTGCTTTACCTACACAAAAACCACGGATGGTTTTGCCCAACAGCTCATTAAGACAGAATGAGAGACAACAGTCGAAAGCGTATTCCCATTCAACACTTAGCAAAACTAAACCTGGGAAGCCCTTGGCAAGTGAGCCCAGGCTAAGGCAGGGCTGTGCCCCCAAAAGGGGCTCGAAGCACTGTGATGCCTCTTGCTCTCTCGCTGAGTGCACACATGTCTGTGACGGAGCGTAAATTCTGTGCTGTTATGCTACAGCTGCTGCATATTCTTTCACCGTTTCCTCCTCCTCCTTTCCTTTCCTTTCCTCTCTCCAGTTGTTGGGGAATGAAGAATAGGGAATGGAGGAAAGGCAGAACAGTTCACATCTTCATGTGCACTTATTTGATTCTGTGGTTTTGAACCACTGTGCAGGAGGGGCAACCATTTCGGGCCTGCTGCACCTCTGCCAGTTGGAGCAGCTAGCAGGGGTGGGGTCTGAGCCCCAACACACTTAATAATTCATTTGATACCACCATTCAAAGTCCCCTGCATGTGTTCTCTCTCCATTTCTTAGTGGCTCAGCCTACATGCATTCACCACCTTCATTTCTTTACAGGGTCTCTGAGCCCCAGGAGTGCCTCAGAGACGCTCATGAGAAATGAAAATGGCAGCAGCTAGAAACCTTCACTGCCCAGGAATATGGAAGCTGGAGTCCCAACACATCTGCAGGACCTCTGGTTGGAGAAGGAGCATCCACTTTCAACCAAGTAACCTTGGCCTTTGCCAGAACAGCTTTTATACGGTGCTCATGACTTGCTCCTTTACGTTCTGCACTATCTCCATGGAGTTAGAAATGCCCTACAAATCAAAGGTTTACATCAGACCACCACTAACCATGTAGTGACCAATCACTAGAAAACTATCCAGATGTGTGGTTTTGCTTGCTTGCTTGCTTGCTTTTTTATTTATTTAGAAAGCTTCTATGCTGCCCCATTCGCCGAAGCCTCGGGGCGGCTCACAACAATAAATAACATAATAACAATAAATGCTTCTGTTTTTAATTTCATGGACCAGAGTTTGCATTTTAAAAAGCTAGGGATACACTGAGAAAAGAAATAAAGCATACAAACAATGTTGTTTCCGATTATCATGCCGAAGCAATAGTTCATGGGTGGGCAATTTGTAGCCCCCAGACATTTGGGCCTACAGCTCCCCACTTCCCACATCATTAGCTATGCTGGCTCGTGCTGATGGGAGAGGGAGGCCAGAACATCTGGGAGTCCAGAAGTCCAGTTAGATCCCTGGAATAACTGATGGGGATAAGAAAGTAGCGTCATTCCCTTTTCCTCCAGGCCAGGGTGGGCAACATGTAGTCTCCAAACCCGAAACAAACCTGAAGTTAGATCCTACCCTAGAATGTGTATTTATGAACTCCAGGCATCTCCAGTCCAGCAGATGTGTGGGTTTTTAAAGCATGACCACACGACCCGGAAACCCGTGATCCAGGTGACAGCAAGAGAGGTGATCACAGTGCGAGCAACACTGCTTTGGCCGCATCACCTTCAGCACGCTGAATAAGCTACGGGACGACTGCTGCCTTGGGAATCAGCAACATTCCCGTCTTCCCTGGAAAAGGTGGGCGTAATTTTCTCCAGCAGGAAGCCAGCCGCCCCTGCTCCCCGCCTGCTATGAGCGGCTGCCATGCCGCCCCTGCTGGACTTGGCCGAAGCAGCAGAGCAGCCTGCAAGCCAGGCCACGGCTGGGACAGGGGAGAAGCACTTTGCCCAGCATGCGCTGCCAGCCGACAGGAAGGTCGTACCGGTGTGATGAGCTCGAACTCAGCAACGTACTCCGGCAAAACCAGTTCGTGGTCGAAGACAAACCACTCGCGCTGGCGCAGGCGGCAGCTGCAGTTCTTGCACTTCAGCGGAGAACAGGCTTCTGAAGCTGCGGAGGAAGGCAGAGAGCTTGATTCCCGGATGGCGTTCGCCCTGCTGCGGACGGCACGGCACGCGGTGCAGCAGGGCCAGGCAACGGCCAGGCTTCCTCGTTCTACCGGTTCTTTTGCTAGAGCGCTGAGGCCCACTGGGGAAACAGCCCGGCCCTGGCCCTCCTCTAAGTCCAGGGCTGGGCACCAGGAGGCCTCTGTGGGGAGCAGGCCTGTCCCTCCAGCAGACCCAGATGGAACTTCAGAAGAACAGACCCTTTAGTAAACCACCACAGCTTACAGAACAGTGTAAATGAAGTCATGCTCTCCAGGAGATGTGGGAGAAGCATCTGCCCATGGGAAGAGTGCAATACACACTGAAACATCCTTTCCCTCCATCCCTTTCAGAAAAGCTTCTGACCCTCCCCCCTCAGGGAGGCTCCTGCTGCTTGAGGGCTTGAAGATGGAAACTCCCTTCACCCGTCCACCCTTTGATATGTCATCTCTCAACAGGGTGACGGAACTGCCTTTCACTCGCCTGCCGCCCCAGCTCTGAAATGTCTCCCCCTTTTCCAGACCGGGCTGGTTCTCATGCTCTGTCTGAGACTCTTCATTAGGCGTCCTTGAAACGGCCAAGTCCTCTCCCCAACTCTGCCTCATTCTCAGATTTGGGTGTCTCTATCTGAATAAACCATAAGGTGGAAGAGCTAAGCCCCTTGTCTGGAGCCCTCACTGCCCCAGATTTGAGCCTACCCCAAAAATGTTTTGGCAAACAAAATGGCATCTAGAGGAGCAAAGCAGGGCCAAAAGGGTCAAAATTAACTTTGACCCTCTGCAGCCTCCATGGCAGTTATAGATGCCATTCTGGGTGATTTATTTATCTGTCTCCCCCTGGTGGTGGTCAAAAACAGGCACCTGGTCTCTCAAGACACTGCCCACCTCTGCCCGAAGCATTCTCCGTGTTTGCAGCTTAGCCTAAAGGAAAACTGCCACCTTTGAGCTGTTGCTACTCTTAAGCATCAAGGGGCCAGCATCTCTTGATTATCTACTGCAAATCACCACAAAAATCACCCAGAACGTAAGAGGAACCTGCTGCATCCAGACCAACCCAAGGCCCTCTGTGATCCGAAGCAGCGTGCCAAATCCCTGCCCGCCCCCGCTTCCCAGCCATGCGAGGGCCAATACTTTCACCAGTACTGTGGCAGAACCGAGTGTCAACCCCTGCCTTCATCTCTCCCCCTAAATCCTGCCAAACAGTGGGGGCAGCCCCAGAGCCACCCATTTTGATAATAGCGAGTCCTGACTGGACAGATCATACTGCTGACATACTCTAGCCTGCGACAAAAATGTTGCCCCAGTCACATTATCCCTAGTATTTGTATTAAGTTCCTTTCCTTCCACTTGCCGGAGCATCAGGTCGGAACCTGACCTCATGCACGTAAACCTGGGAACTAGCTCCAGGTGTGTGATTCGAGCTCCCTCTAGTGGCTACTTGGGGTGGGGCGGAAGCGATCTTTTGCGTGCTTAAGAAAATGCCTCCACTTTAAAGTGCCCAGGCAATTTAACTTGCAGCGATACTTTTGTGATAATGAGACTTTAACAACCAAATGCAGAAGAGGGTAAGGAGAGGAAGAATTACCTGTTACTCCCAGAACAGAGAAACTATAGGAGGGTTGCATGTAAAACACACTGAACCACACAAATCTGTATGAAAGACTCCAAAATCCAAAGCTAGGGAGCTTTACCAGGTGTAACCAGGTATGCTCAAAATTGTGGGCAAACTTTTGAAATGCCCAATTGTCTTAATTAGGCAAAATAAAAAGCAGGGGGAGGAGAGAAAAGGAGCAAAACCTCCTTGATTTTTAAGTCATAAAGACTGCATGGCCAGGGTCTTAAGAGGGAATGGAAGATGAGTTACAGACAAAACATAAACTCTGCTCAGTGTCTTGCAGGTTTCAGATTACACCTACAGCTCCAAGAACAAACACAGTGACTGATTCTCTCTTTCTGAAAATACAAAATCCAGATCTGCCTTCAATGGATGTATCTATTTTAATTCCTATAACCATCTGAAGAATTTACAAATGGCTCTGGATTGAATTAAGGTCCATGGTAAAGATGAAATGAAATAGGCCAAATGACTGGTTCTCCATTGAGCAGAGAAATCTGGGAAATCTCTGGGCCACATGCCACTGAAAATACGCTAGGCTTCCCACCCAGTTTATCAGCTTCTCACTCTGGATCCCCCCTCTCCCAGTTCTGACTTCTGATCAGTTGCTGACCAGAGACAAAAGCTTTTCCCTGCAGGGAGAGGGGAAGAAACTGTTGGATGATTCGACCTGCTTACTTTTGAGGCTTGTTCTGAAGAGGCCTGTACAGCCTACTTGTGAGTAGACAGGTTGCTCATGCTTGCTCCTGAGCAGACACGCAGAGGCTTGGTACTTGGACTGCTGTGTGGAAGGGCGACCATGTGATTCCATAGTCCTCATGTTTTGATTACCCCAGCAAAAGCCTTGTCCTGCTTACTTCTGAGTAGACTTCAAATCTGTAATAATTTCATTTCAGCCCTGCCTGCTCACCTTTGCTGTGGCCTGTATGCCCATCTCCTGTGAGACATTCCCCAAACTGGAATTTGGCCTTCTGGCTAAGAAAGCCTCCGTGTTTTGTTCGATGTACATGAAGACCAGGGGACTGATTTCACAGGCCTGGAGCGTTCTTCATGCCATCTGATCCTTTCTGTGCGCATGCCTGCGGTCCTTCACCCACGTCACACGAGGAGGACTGACAAGCACAAGAGGACAAGCACATGCTTCACTCTCATCATGCCTGCATGCTTGAACTCAGTGGGGGAATTTATGTGTCATGCTAAGCCACCCTGAGAATAAGCCACTACAGGTTGGTGGTTTCTTCTCTAACCCCATTACTCCCAAGAGATGATGGGGCATTCTGTGGCTTTCCAGGCCTCGTTCACCCAACAGGCCTCCTGCCTGTTCCCAGCATATATCTCAGGCAAATCTGCAGCAAAATGCCTTCTTTCTTCAGTCCTCAAATCTGCACCTTTTCTGCAATTGGTTGGTTGGGGTTGCTGGCTCCTGAAGAAACTCTTCCCCGCATCAAACGGCTAAATGGGGATAATTCTGAGCACTTCTGCATGAGGAAATACATTTACAACTACTTTGTAAATTCATTTTTCATGGTCTTCCGTGAGTACACAAGAGCGCCAGCCTCAGCGACCGCTGCTTAGCACACCATACACCCCTCTAGTCAATTTCATCTATACGTTTTGGTACTTCCCTTGCTGCAAAATTTTAAAATGTGCTGCTTCATATATTTCTACAATAATTACACCCCTCCCCGCCATAGCACCTTCTTGAGCTGTCACCAGCCACTTTCAGCACTCCGTCCCGCTTGTGCTTGTGGCTTCTCTTTCGTTAGCTGTGGTGGGATAGTCTGCTAGAAATTTACAAATCCCATGGCAAAGCAATAACGCTGGGAGGGGGGAATGCAAATTTCATAGCGGTGGGCTCTTGAAACTGCACAATTGTGCAAGGCTAAAATTAGGACTGAAAGAAAAGTTTGTGCAGGCACCCTGACACTCTCAGCTGCCACGTCTTCTCAAGCTCCAGTAGAAGTGGAGGGAACGGACAAGCAATGAGCGACAGCAGTAGCTGCACTGGCACATCTGCAACGAGAGTCAGGGTTTCATGCTGCCCCTGCTGTGCACGCCGATGCTCTTTCCAACAAGCCATGCCAAAGTCACTGTGCACTGACAAGCCACCCTAGGAACAAGCCAATTTCCAACATCACAACAAGCCACCCTGAAACAAACATGGGTGAAAGCTCATACTGGGTTGTCAAGTCATGTGAGCCTGGTTTGTGTGGGGCAAGGCCATGTGAAACCTTAACTTCATGCCAAGGAAAGCTGAGCTCCATGACTTGTACAAATGATGCCAGTTAAGACACTTTGAATACATTTTTAAAAGTCTGGCACACTGTAAGGAACTTCCGGGCAAGTTGTCTGCTGTGCAAACATCCTGTCTTATTCATGGAAGTCCGTGCAGGTGGGGGAGCAATCAGGAGAGGCACATTTATACCCTTTCCATATTCCCCCACCATTTCTTGGATTTTTCCTTCTTTCTGTCAAACATCCATCAAGCAAACAGATGGAATAATAACATAATGCAGGCTGACTGGGAGCACTAGCAGCCTTCCATCTGGAAGCACCCCGTTCTGGTGCCAGTCATGCAAAGCAGGAAAGGCCACAGAAACACTGAATCCCAGTCGCTGGAAAGAGACCTTCCGGAACCCAAACATCATCCACACATGTTCAAGGTGATCCTTGTACCTGGACGGGCTGTATAGTTGTGTGTGGGCAGGTGCAGGGTGCATTAAATGAAAGTTCAGACAGATGTTCTGGGAAAGTAATGCTCCTCTCCTATGATGTATATTCTTTTTCTAGCCACTTCTTCCAGACTTATGATATATAGCTAAGGTATGTCTGCACTAGCTCTCCTGGTCTATTTCTTGCTTCCGCCACTAATACTTCATAGGTTTAATGGATCACATCTATGCATGCAGGACACACCCAATGAAATACCTTCAGGGGCCCACCTGACAATTACTCATGTGCGGAAGGGCATGCAAGAAGAAAAATAACTACAACCATCCAGAGAGCTTTGACAATTGGGGGAATATATAGAAATGTAATTAAATAAATACCAAAACAAACAAATATTAGCTAACAATGCATTTTGGTTTCATTGCCTTAAATTCCCAGGATCAAATTCCCCCAATAAAGTAAGAAGGAAGGCTGGAGCGGCTAACTTACACTTTGGCTTTTCTGGCTGATCTGGCCCTTGAGAGGCATTCAGGGAGCATGTGCGTGGCCTGCAAACGGAATTGACCTCAGGATAGTTGCTTTGGATAAACGGATCCATCTCACCAGCTTGAGCGCTGTGTCCTAGGAAGACTTTGGCAATAATTAGTTTCCCTGAAAAAGGAAGAGACAAGAAGGTCTTATTTACCAACAGAACACACACACCAAAATCCCAGTGAAGCACCAATGGATGATTCCACGTAATTCAAGTAAACAAGCAAGTCAGACGCTAGGCATAGGTGGGCAGAACTCCAGATGTTCCAGGCTTTAGCAAGCAGAATTCCAGACCACTGGCCGTTCTAGCCAGGGCTTTTAGGAGATGCACCACAACAACTGGAGCTTACAACCTGCCTGCCTCCAGACTAAATAATTGCCTGCTCCCACATGAATCTTCCTATGAGTCAAGGTCAAGATGAGAAGCCATTCCTAGGTGCCACCCAGTTAGAGCTTAGGTAGGAGGGAAAGGGCCTTTTCTGTACCGAGACCTTGACTCATTGTCACACCATGCTTCAAACTATACTATTGCATCTTGGAATGTACAAAATGGCTGGCTGTTCGCTGCTTGGTGCCTTGTTGTTGTTGTTGTTGTTGTTGTTGTTGTTAGTCGCTAAGTCGTGTCTGAACCATTGTGACCCCATGGGCAACATTCCTCCAGACCTTCCTGTCCTCCACCATCCCCCGGAGTCCACTTATGCTCACGCCCACTGCCCCAGTGACTCCATCCAGCCACCTCATCCTCTGCCGTCCCCTTCTTCTTTTGCCATCAGCTTGGTGCCTTACACAAATGAATACACCAGAAACAAGACATGTTCCCAAACACTGCCCTGTCAACCTCAGGATGTTAACTTCTATAGTCCAGGAGCAAACACAAAATGGTGACTTCCCAAGGATAAGGCAGTTGAAATGCATCAGCCTGTATGTGCAACGTGTTACCCACCAGGCTGAGCACAGCATGGCCAGCCATACGTTACGCAGAAACACAGAAACAGAGCGAGTCAGAAGGGGTCTTCTGGGCCATCTAGTCTGACCTCCGGCACCAGCCGGCTGTGCTCATGACATGCCCACCATGTGGACATCCAGTCTATCCTTGAACACCTGCACCGATGGGGCCTCAACGACCTCTCGTGGAAGCCCATCCCATACCCTTGGGGTCCTGACTCAGGAAGTGCTTCCTGGCATCCAAATGGAACCTTGGCTCCCTGAGCTTTGCTCCGTTGCAGCGCATCCTGCCTTCCTCTGCAGGGGAGAACAGGTCTCTGCCCACCTTCGTGTGACACCCCCTCACATACCTGCATGTCGCCAACAGATCCCCTCTGAGTCTCCTCTTCTCCAGGCTGAAGAGACCCAGTTCCCTCAGTCTCGCCTCATACGGCATCCCCTGCAAACCGGCCACCAACCTTGTGGCCCTGCGCTGCACAGACTCTAACCTGGCTATATCCTTCCTGTAATGAGGGGCCCAAAACTGAGCACAATACGCCAGTTGCGGGCGCACCAGAGTCGTGTAGAGTGGTAGTAATACCTCTCTCGATCTAGAAGCCACACCTCTGGCTATGTTACGGTCTATCAACTCCCACCCTAGCTTTTGCATTTGTTGTTGCTTGGGGTTTTTTGACCATCCCAAGACAGGAAGCAAAAACAGGAGGTGTACCAACCCCCGAACAACTATCTATCTATCTATCTATCTATCTATCTATCTATCTATCTATCTATTTAAAGTTTTTCTATGCCGTTCCATTACTACAAGTCTCTGGACGGCTTACAAAGGACAAAAAACCAAGAACAAAAAATCATAACAACACACAACACACTGCATCCAATAAATAATGATAAAAAATGGTTAAAACCAATTAATTGTTAAAGTGCTGGGAAAATAAAAAGAGTCGAGCCATGGCGCCAAGCAAACCTCCCTGGGGATCGTATTCTATAGTCGGGGTGCCACTGCTGAAAAGGCCCTTCTCCGAGTAGCTACCCTCCTGATTTCCTTCAAAGAGGGCTCCCGGAGAAGGCTCTCTGCCCCTCCAACTATGGGGCTACACAGTTGTTTTCACTCTGCTTCCTTAGCCTGTCTTTCCTGGACTGTCCCTGGCCTTATCACGCCAGTCCTCCACAGATTTTGGCTTCAGCCACCACCAGCCCCGGAGATGGAACTCACCTGCTATTGAGTTTGGCTTGGGAATGGATCTCCCACTGCTACCAAACAGCAGGCAAACACCCCCACTGGGTTTCCTCCACTGATATCTACCTGTGTACCTGTCACCAATTTATATATGCCAAGCCTCAGTTGCTTTCACAGCTGATAAAGTTTTTGCTTGAAGCACAACATGACTTAAAACTATTGATGCTTTTCCTTACCATGCCTGAAAGGCTCTTCTGAGTCCCCTTTGCTTCTGGCTTGTCTTTGCAAATATTCAATTCTTGGGCATTCACAGATGCTAAGGCTGTTGGAGAGCTGAACAGCTCCTTTGCCTCCAGGTACCTAAAAAGAGCAAAAGAGCAAGTCTTGCTAAGATCCACCGCCCTACTAGGTTCTCTGCAAATGCCAAGTTCTATTATTACAGCCCTTCAAGTGAATCTCATGGATGTCTCTATTTACCTTGGCTTATAAATGGGTGAAGCTCTATTTGGGACCTCTGGGAATTTGGTACTAAGTGGTTTAAAATAGTTGTCAACTTTAATGTGATTATTGTTTCTTTCCCTTCTTTTACTGTGCTATGTGCTGTTCAATTTGGTTGTACATTGTCTTGTGAGAGTTTATCCTAAAAGGTAGTTGAAAATTATTTTCAATAAAATAAATACATAATTTGATAATATGCAAGTGATGGGTGCGTGAGAAGGAGAACTGAGAAGAGGGAGTTTGTATGGGCTCTGTGGCACAAGACAAAAGGGAAAGTATCAAAATGTTTATACTGGAGATTCCACTGGGATAGTGAACTTTCATTGTACAATTATGTGTGAACACACAAAGGCATATGTTGCTGGCCACAGAATTTAGCCACATATTTTTTCCCAATTTTAAAGGTGCAGGTTTCTAGCCCTCATGACCAAAGACATACCTGATGGGAGAGGGTTCAATGCACTTCATAGTTTCTTGGCTTTTTAAATCATAATAAATTATGGAAAGCAGTAACATTTTGTACTGAATGTGTATAATTTATGCAGGTCACAGAATTCAGCTTTTTTTAGCACAGTAGTTGAATCACCCAGGTGCTTAACTTTAACATTTTTAGTGCATAATACATGCAACACTGGATATTTTGTACACAGATAAAATAGCATAGTCTTCCTAGGATTGTACCAGTTCATAACGTACATGGGAGATTTTAAGATTCAAATGCCTCCCAATATTAAAAAACAAACAAATACTAATCCTCCATCTCCGGCCTTGTGGAGAGCTAGCAAAGGTGTTAGGAAAAATATTTATGTCAATAGTTTTCTGTAACCAGCAGAGATCATGTTTTTATTGAGAAGTGGGCTCAAATCACCTTCCCCTCACCTGACACAGGAAAAAATGCAGTCCCAGAAGCACTGTACCATGCAATGTTTCTGAATATGAAGATAGTAAAATTCAGACCACATGGCCTAAAATGTCAAAAACAGGAAAGGATCGCTTTTAAACTTCCAGATACCTTTTCTGTTTCCTGGAAGCCTTCTTCTAGTATTTGGATCAATTGTTTTTTCTTCAAGGATGCTTCTGGAGGAGATATATAAAAAAGATAGTCCAGCATCTTCTTGTAGTTTCTGGAGAAAAAAAAAGAAATAGCAGTACTAGTGTGTATAAGAATGGATTCCTTCCCATATAACAATTATCCAGCTGGACTAAATGAAGGTCCAGATAGCCCACTACCCCATTTCTGACAGTGGCCAGTCAAATCTTTTGAATGACGGCCTTTCCTTCTTATTTGTTCTTTGTATCTGGTACTGAAATGTATAGTAACCTGAGGATATTATTTTGTTTTTATGGCTAGCAGTTGGTGCTAAATGTACTACTACAACTTGTTGCAATGCATTCCATAAAATCACGGAAGAGCTAACACCGTATGTGCAAAGTTGTCTAACAGAGCACAGACACCACGTGTTATTAATTTAAAAAGAAAAGTGTTGGAAAGGGACAGTTCTGAACAAAAAAGCAGCAAGTGGGACGATTTCTCTAGTATTTGCTCTTATTTCTCCACTCAAACTTGCCCAAATGGCTCCCCCACCCCTCAGCCAGGCTTTGAAATAAAGCAAACATACAAAGAGAATCTTCAAAATGGAGGAGGAACCATTTGGAGGAATGTTCAGCTTGGAATCAGAAGGTGGGCGATGCAGCAAGTACCCCTTTTCCCACCACTGGCTCTGTTCAGTGCCATCTTTCCTGGAGGCTCATCTTCTTCTTCCTTAAGGCCCGCAAAAACACTTGCTGCAGCACCTCAGCATTCCCCCTTGGGAATCCACACCAGAAGTCCTTTGGGTTCCCCCACTACTGGAGGAGTGACACACTGCAGGCTGTCTTATACTGAGCTGGCTGAACAAGCAATCCTACCTAACCAGCCACGATGTGGGCCTCCAGCTGCCTCTCCTGCCTGTGATAAACAAGCTGCCCTGCCAAAGCTGCACCAGGTTCGGCCCACCTGACAGTCTGGGTTCAGACCACATTACCCATGGTGGGATGTCACGTTGTGTTAACCAGGTCAATTATCACACCAAAGTGCATTTAGAAAAGTGTAAAGATAAACATAATTTGCAAAAGTACAAAAATGAATGGGTACAAATGAACTCTACAGAATATACTACACAAAAGTAACAAATTATGCAGCAATGTCTCCTGCGTTTGGGGAAATTGCAAGGGTCAGCCCAGCTGGAGCGCAATGGATGCCCCTCACTCAGGGAAAGCCACTTTCATTGATCGTGGCATCTCTCCTGTCAGGTTACGGATAAGTGGATAGGTATATTCTGTGATAAGAAAAACAGGATTGGACACGCTACGCACATAGGCATTCCTTCCCTCCCTTCGTTCACTTCTCCTGTGCACATCTCTCTTCCTTTGCACGGTTTGCTTTAACCATACTGGAACATTCTGCTATGACGCAACATGTGTGTTAGCCAGATTTCAGTGCAAACAGGAGTTACAAACCCACTTGAAACCCTGGGTAATAAGACAATCTCGGTTTGCATTTTGCAAAATGCAGCGGATGGGACCTAGGCTTAGAATAGCCCTATCAAAATCAATGGAACTTAAAACAGTTTTTCAGTCTGACTGATTTTGATGGGTCTCCCCCTTTCTGGATCTAACCCACTGAGCCAATTTACATAAGAAGCTATTTTATCATTGTTCATATAGAATCACCATAGAGGTGCCTGGCAAGAACAGCCATGGAAGTGGCCACTTCTAGCCTCTGATCTCTACTACCCTCAGCTCCCGAGCAGCAGACATGTCATTGCTTTCTTTATTTCTATTGGCCAAGTGATGTGTTCATCTTGGTTACACAGAGGGAGGAACTATTTTTATTTATTTATTTAATAAAATACTCTGTGGGGGCTGGAGCATCTGAGAAATACTGCAGATGAGCAGATGTACTTAGGAGGAAGAATTGAGGACCTGCCCCAGGACTACGGCGGACTAATCAGGAGGAGACTGCCACAGTCCACAAGCAATAGGGAAAGGATGGGAATTTATCTTTTCTGTAAGCCGCCCCGAGGCTTTTTGCGATGGGGGCGGCATAAAAATGCTAATAAATAAATAAAATTTTGCTCACAGGGGCTGCTGAGAGCTTCGGCGAGGCCTGGAGGACAGAGCAGACAGCATGGAAACCAGTAAGCTGGGGCAAACATCTTAAATATCCACTCACTCACATCGACTCGTTTAAATCTTCTTTGTCCAAAAAGCTTTGGAGTTTTTCCTCAAATTTCAGCCTCAAAACCTTGTTGTGCACTCTAATGACATGGTTCACTTTCACTCCTGTGATGCCGTACGGTTTGAAGTCCCAAGCACAAAATCGGGATAGGATTAACTCATAGCAGGAATTGAACCTGTGGTCAGGAAAACAAAGGACTTAGAGCCAGTAAGATCCGCCGTTTCCCTCTACATCAGAGGTGTAGAAGCTCATGTCTTGGGAACAACCCCAGTCCCAAAGAAGCCTGCACTAAGGTCTTCTCCAAAATGCAGTCAGCCCTTGGGTTGAAAAGGGTTCTGCATCCTCACTCTAATTGTGTGTGTGTGTGGGGGGGGGAGAACTGGCAGCAGAAAAAACTAGACGTTTTTGCTCGCTTTGTTCCCTTCCAAATGAAAATTTGAGCCTCTTATTTTGAATATGACATGACATCATTCCTACGGCTCATACATATATACATAGTTCCAACCAAAGAACTGCCGTGTGCCCAGGTGCCTTGCACAATTCTGACCTGCAAAACGCAGGGCTGACTTTATCAAATGCGACAAACTCCTTTGCGTTTTGCAGTTCTAGGCTGGAAACAAGACAGAAGGTTGCCTGAGTCCTTCATGGGCCACTGGACATGGGCTGGAGCACGGGGTCAGACTAGATGCCCCAGGACGCCCCTTTTGACGTGCAATGTTTCCATGTTAACAGGCTGAGTCTGGCTTGGTGGATTGTGTATGCTTCTTGCACCAAGCAGTAAAAACTATATTGGGTTGCATAACGTACCTTGCCATAGAACTCACAGACTAAAATCATAAGAGACAGACATGGGGTAGTAGAAATATCAACACTGGGAAACACTGCTAAAGGAACTGGACAAAAAGAGCTCTACACCAATGTATTTTTTAAAATAAATAAATAAATAAATTTATCATATAGTCATAGCGCTGAAATGTAGTAATTACGTTTCTTATGAAGGGCTGTGGGCTAGAAATTCAGGTTTTTCTTATCCTAGCTAAAACAGGCAGGAAGATCAAGCGTTTTCATGGGTTAGACCACTTTCACTTTGCTTCTCCTTGAGAGAGGCTCAGTATAAAGGGATTTATAAATGGTACATGAGTCATCATGTAGAGCAGGGGTCTCAAACTCGCGGCCCGCGGGCCAATTGCCGGGATGGGTGGGGCACGGGGGAGGGGCCCTGCGGCCTTCAAAGCCCCGGTGGCGCCCTGGCCGGCGGCGGGATGAGCGGCCCCCCACCACCGCGGGGGTGGAATACTTGATGTGGCCCGGCCTCACCCAGACTCTACTTCCTGCGGCCCCCAGGTAAGTTGAGTTTGAGACCCCTGATGTAGAGCAATAATTCCAGTGAATTTCAACACACCCACAGCAAACAATGCTGAATCGGAGAAAGGGTTAGGGTTAGGAGAAGGAAGCATGGCCAACTGGGGAATACAGAGGGCTGGATTAGGCCTATGGGCCAGCCTGACTGGCTGGGTAAATGTGCCCCAAGACACAGCTGGAAAGACCCAGAACGAAGGGCAAGCTTGTGCATCCTGCAACTCTTTCCTCCCCAGTGAAGAAGACGTTCTGGTTTCCTCAAACGATGGTTTGCTATGATCCCCGAACTGCCGAACGCAGTCTTCAAACATCAGAAACATGCTACTCTGATTCAGACCATCAGTCCATCCAGTCAAGAAGCATCTACTCCTGACAGTCCCTCTCCAGAGTTTCAGGGAGGGTTCTTGGAGATACCAGAATTAAATCTGGAATTTTTTTTTTGCTAGAGAAGCTGCTTCTGGACTGCTCGACATAGTAGGATCTCCAAGCATCGAGTACAACATAAAAAAGCTGCATTGAAAACAATATAAAACCTTACAAACACTACAGCAAAAGTAGTAAAACAAAGCAGTGCCATGACTGATTACAAGGCAGGTAAAGCCTGGATGAATAAATTCATTTTCAAGAGGCACCTGAACATTGCCACACCTTGAGTCTCCACCTGTTTGAGCTGCAGTACCTCCAATCCTAGCTTGAATGACTACAAACCACAATGATAAACCATCATAAGTATGTATTAAATACTTAGGTAATACACCTAGTAAAATAAATGGGGATGGGGAGACACCATCATGCTACAGGCTAATATTTCTCAATGTCTCAGAACAGTTGGTACCAGACATCAGTCGGCGAGCCTTCTTCAAAGCGTATGTTTCCCACTGTTTCCAGCTCAGTAAGCAAAAACTGCACCATCAGATTGTTGTCTTTCTTCTTCTTCTTGATTTCTACTTGATAAATTGCTTCAATCCTGCAACAGGATATACCTCGGTTGGAAGGATAACGATAACAAAGCACAGATAACAGCTCTGATCGAAAGAGAAGCATGACAAGCTTTGTGGAGGCACTGGGGCTCAAGGCTTGCAAAGGAGACGGTGGTGGCTGGTTGCCTTCCACTGGGGGACCCCAATTGAGGCAACAGGCTTGGATTTTTGGCTTTGGCTGAAATAAACCAACAAAAATAACAGTACTGAATGCTAGCTATTTGCCAGTGCTCAGCACACTGCACCAGCAGGCTTGTTAGTGCAATAGGAAGCTGTTCTGTGCTACCAAAGTAGGTAGCCAAAACTACTGTTTTCAGAACGGGGCAAGTCAGTGGAGCTCCCATCTTGCCCAGTTCCCAAAGCAGTCATTTCAGCTGGCTTCCCAGAGCACTAATGGTTGTTCTCATTAGCACAGCAGCCCCTTTGGACACTGTCCTAAAGGCTCAGTCCTGTGCGCATTTGTCTATACTCTCTGAATAAGCACAGAATTGTGCCCTTGGACTGCATTCTTTATCTGATGTGACGACAGATAAAGAATGGAATAAAAATTCAGTCTCTGCTCAATTGCTCAGTAGAAAAGAACTTTGCACCTGCCTTCCAATGTCTGGCCCAAGAGTGCAAAGATGCTATAATAGATGACAAGAATAAGGCCGCTCTTTTTGACATTTTATTAAAAAATAATTAATCAATTTACTGTCATTTGAGTACAGGAATCCTACCACATTTCCCCCAAAATAAGACCAGGTCTTATATTAATTTTTGCTCCAAAAGATGCACTAGGGCTTATTTTCAGGCAATGTCTTATTTTTTCCATTTACAACAATCTATATTTATTCATGTGCAAAAATCTACATTTATTCAAATACAGTCATGCCATCTTCTTCTAGAATATTGTCATAACTCTCCAAACCCAAAATTGTGTGGCAACGGACGTACTAAATCTGTCCATCCGGCTGACGTTCTTAACTGGGGCTTATTTTTGGAGAAGGGCTTATATTACCAGCATCCTGAAAAATCATGCTAGGGCTTATTTTCTGGTTAGGTTTTATTTTTGGGGAAAGAGGGTAGGACGAGTACTCAGAAGTAGACGTCAGTGCAGTCAGTCTGCATCAGACTTATTCCCATGTAACTGCATATAGGATTGCCTCATCAATCAATTCATTATATCTATTTATATCCTGCCTTTGCTGTAAAGAATGGCACTCAAGGCAGCAAACCATAAAAATCTAAATTAAGACAAAAACCTGGAAAAAAGGAAAAAATGTAAAGAAAAAACATAAGCACAATCAAAGAAATAAGCAGTGCCAAGCAATTAAAAAAAACCCTTTCCACAGCAGACCAGCTTATAAAAAGACCAACAAAATAATAAATATATTATTACATTTATATTACGTCTTTGTTCCTCTGCAAGGATCCCAAAATGTCTTACATAGTCCTTCTTCACTCCATTTCATTACAACAACCCTGTGAGGTAGGTTAGGCTGAGTGTCCATGACAGGCCCAAAGTCACCAAGTGAGTTAGCCAAGTGCCAGGTCTCCCAAGTCCCAGTCCAATACCCTCATCCACCCCCAGTGTGGTGTGGTGGAATTTGGGAGATCCCAGTCCAACACTGCTGGATCTTGTTCTGCCCACAAAAGGACAACATAAAAGGTACGAGCTGCAAGCTATTAATTCACCAATTGAATGCACATACAGTCTCACTGAAAAAATGGAAGAAGGTATTTTCCCTGCTGCTCTTCAGTGATCCATGCTTGTTTCATGGCAGGACCATTTCAAAGGAGTGCCTTCCCTCCCATGTGAAAGCAGAGGAGGAATGCCTCTCATAAAAAGCTGCCTGCCATCAGGAAACCTGAAAGCACTGGCATTATTTTCCACACTGGAGGAACACAATTCAATGGCAAGACATTTTCCAAAGCAAAATTAAGGCAAAAAGTACCTTTTGACTGAAATGGTGGCACCACAAGCACACCACACCTTGCACAATACTGTCAGTGCCAGGATCTAGCTAAACCTGACCAATTCTTCCTAAAAAGATGCTGTGGTATTCAGTCCTCACAAACATCTTTTAAAAATGATCATAGATCTGGTGGCAACACAAGCAGAAGCCAAGGCTGCAGCCCATCTTGCACGCACAGGACATTCCAGATCTCTGCTCCACTCCTCACAAAAGCTTGAACATTTAATTCACTGCGGTCAAATCGTGACTGTGCCTTTTCAAAGAACGTACGTACTCATCTAGCTTCTTATTCCAGAATTTTATCCTCCTTCTGAGGCAGTCTAATTTATGCTGGTACCGCTGCTCAGTACTGGACTCCTCTGGGGTCTCATCTGCACTCTCAGCTTCTCCGTCTGATTTTTCACATTCGAAGCTTCGGCTCGAAACAGTTTTGTGAGGGTGTATTTTGCCGGAGGCCTTAAGTTCTGCCAGTTCACGTTCCAGCTTTTGAACAGAACGACAAAACATACTTGGACTCAGCCATTGCTTACAAAATAGAATATGTGCACGTTGTAAGGAAAGATGAAAGTACAACTAGAACTGAAAAACAAATCAAGGGATGAAAGCACTAACTTTTATTTCATTTCGTGTTGCTTTTATTGTAAAACCATCCCGAGATGCTTGCAGTGGACAATATATATAAAAGCTTTATATAAACAAACAAACAAACTTTACTTGCAGTTTGACCCTTTATTTGTGGTTTTGGCTGCTTCAAGCCCAGGGAAGATATCTTCAGAGCTGAGCTATGGGAAAACACAAACTCCCATCCCACAAGGGAACTGGATGACTTCTGTAGCAGAGGTGCCTGCCTGAGGTCGTGAAACACCCCCTCACCCCATCCCATCCCCTGCCTTGTTTCCCAATGCTCCTCCCCAGTGCTTTTTTTGTAAGAAAAAAGGTGCTGGAACTCATGAAATTATTTACCTTTTGCACATAGTCTGTCACTGTACACCCACCCACACATGTCAGTTGTGTAATGAAACAAAATGGTCGCCGCATACAGTAAGCACTCAGCGCGTGACCACACGACCAATCACAAGCCGAGCAGCGCCATCGCAACCAGCGCGAATGAAGTGCGCATGCATCGGACTCGACACACAAGCAGCCCGCATGCACCGTTTCAATGATTTTGCCGCCGACCTGCTACGCTCGACAGGGCGATTCAAATCCACGTGGACCAAACATCAAATTTTCAAAAGTTATTTTTAAAACTTGGAAAATCTGTCAAAAAAAGTGCTGGAACTCTGTTCTGGTGCGTTCTATGACAAAAAAGCACTGCTCCTCCCTATCCCAGCTCTCCAGAGCACCAGTATTATTATTATTCCACCAGAAGATCCTTTCACTCTATTAGAGAGGAGGTAATGTCCCAGCTGCAACCACCCAGACAGCTACAGCTATGGGTGGTGTACAAATGACATAAATAACTGCAGAAACAG
Source organism: Varanus komodoensis (assembly GCF_004798865.1). Lineage (NCBI taxonomy): Eukaryota > Metazoa > Chordata > Lepidosauria > Squamata > Varanidae > Varanus > Varanus komodoensis. The sequence goes on from NW_025335761.1 coordinate 60,581,413, forward strand.
GACGAGAAGAGCTGACAGCATGTAAACAGCCTCCAAGTCTTCTCCCGTACCTTTCTTGCTTAATTTACCCTAAATGTCTTTTAGAAGAAACGTGCAGCATCCCTCTCCAGGCTTATGTTTGGGACTCAGAATTAGGTCAGGAAAGCATGGGGAAATTTCAGGGCAAGTGTGTGATGCCTTTTTGTTAACCACCCAAAGCCGCCATTCTGAGCTGGACTATAAACAGAAGCCCTTTCTCATTCCTGGAATCATCAGATTTCAGTCATGTCTTCTTGTATCCGGTGACTTTGAAAAATCCTTCTTTTCTCGGACTGTAACCCTGTGCAGATGTTCAAACCATGTGTGGCAAGAAGATCAAGATCCTGCTTTTCTGCCACACGTGGAATGGTCCAGTATGCAAAGGGTACACGTATGGAAAACTTATGTGCACATAAGTTCAATATGTCTATGTCCAAATGGTGTGAATGTCCATTTTGATGCTGTTCCCGTTGCCAGAGTTCTCAGAACACACACTGCTGGCAGTAAGCTCAATGAGATATATTTCCAAACAAATGTTTTAGGGTGAGGGAGGGGACAGAGCCAGGAGAGTACTAGGAATCGTGAGATGGGGAAGTCCTTAAGCTAGCCAAACGGAAGAGCTGAAGACATTCAGGAGGCTGCCTTAGACTAAGCCAGTTTCTGGTCCCTCTCGCTCACTGCTAAAACCAGCCTAGCCCTCCAGATGTTTTGGACAACAGTTCCCATCAGTGCCAGCTGGCATGGCTCATGGGCAGAAACTATGAGAGCTATAGTCCAAAATACTGAAAGAGAACCAAGTTAAGGAAGGCTGGTTTGAACTTATGTGCAGCAACATTCCAGCATTTCAGACAGTATTTTTACCTAAAAGAAAAATTCTATGCTGTTTTTAAAAAAGTAGTTTATGATCTTAAAAATCCATGATAAATACAATCAGGCCAATCATTCAGACAATGATGAAAACAATAAAATCTCAATTAAAACAACTCCACAATAATGACAATAGTAGCAATCAGGGAAACGTCTGGGCAAAAAAGTGTCTCTTCTGTTCTCAGCAGAAATACCCCACTCTAGAAGCCTGCCTGGTTTCACTGGGAAAATCATTCCATATTGTGGTGCCACAACTGAGAAGGCCCCCCTCCACAGCAGAGCCAAACAAGTTTCAGTTGGGCACCATGCAGTCAGCAAGCCCTCCCTCTCAGAACATAAAGACCAGGGCCACTTGAACAGAAGAAGCAGGCCTCTCTGATAACATGGTCCTGAGAGAGTTAGGGCTTTAAAATCTGGCAATCGTAACTCCAGCATGATTTGGTATCTTATTAGTGGCCAGTGCAAAACTTTCAGCTTCTTCTCAGCCCCTAACTGAAGATGGGAAGAATTAAATCTGGGCTGGCTACATGGAAAGCATGTGCGGCACCACAGAGCTACAGTCGTTTAACAAGCAGGTGAGGAACTGAGAAAGTCTTTCCAGCACAGAAGCATGGAACTATAAGAGAGGAATGTTCAGAAGCACTTGTAGCACTCTGCTTCCACGGCAGAACTACTCTGAATTTACTTGGCTGAGAACTGAGCCCCTCTGCTTACATGCTTGATGCTACAACTGAAATGCTTAAGGCGATCCTCCGGCAACTTCTGCAGCTTGCACTTCCTTTCCTTCAGCTTTTCAAGCTCTTCGTTGAGGCGTCTGTAAGCACACTTGATACGCATGTTGTAGAACATCACTTTTTTCATCACTGTTGTCTTCAGAGGTTCAAAGGAAAGCCAGAGAATATAAATAAATCCAGTGATAACAATCATTCCATGATGCGATGAAATCGCATCAGCTCAAAATTACTGTATGCCTAAACTGCATTAGATGCTCTGCCTGTGGATTATTTATTATTTGTGCTTATATACCACCCTAGCAGCCCAGAGGGCTCTCTGGGAGGTTTACAAACATTAAAACCTACCAATCCTAAACAAATAAATAAATTGGCTATACCACGGATTATGGGTAGCCTCCCCTCCTTCTCTACCACCACAGGTTATACATTCAGTGTAACACTGTCATACGGAGATGCGCAGCCCTGGACCATGGGGTGCCCCAATCTGAGCGCAGAGCCTTCCAGAATTTTCTAGGGGGCAGAACTTAGCCTCAAGCCCTGCCCCTGGCAAGAATCCTCTCCAGCCATCAGTTTATCAGTTAGATTAAGGGGATACCTTTTCAGAAAAACAAAAGATGCTTCAAATGGGTATCAAAAATGGGATTGTTGAAATTATATTATTTTTAAATAAGAGTACTTTTTACATAAAAATTTTGCAGCTGATGCTATGTTACAAGAAGCATTCCCATTTTTCTCACATGCAATCCCCTTCTTCTCATATGTACCTTTTCTCATGTGCTACCTGGAATGACACAGGTTTCCATAATCTAGAAACACGACAAGCATCCTTTTTTCTTCAGAACGATAGTTTTGATTCACACGATTCAATTATTTATGTTCAAACAATAATGCTGGCCAAAACTTCTTTGATCAGGTCCTATTAATGTACATGTGATATAATAACCAGGTCCTGTTGACATCCTTCCAACTCTACATTTCTGTGTCTGCACTCACCTCAGCCAGCTCCTTGATCTGTTTAGGGGATACATCATAAGTATCAAGCCTCTGAAGCCGAGGAATATGATACAGCACATGTGTTGCATAATTGCAAAGAAGACAGACTGGGTTCGGTTCATATTGGGGGTCATTCAAACACAGGTCTGTTAAATGAGGTAGTCTTGCCAAATTGGTAATTTCCTTTTTTAAAAATAAGTAGAGGAAAAGAGTATCACATTTTGATCTCCAGAACTATTTCTTTCTGTTTTAAAAGTTGATTAACCACCTTATAATTGAAAAAAATCAGAAAATAGAACACCTGGACAAATAGAAACAATTCAATTTGGCTCTGAAAATAAAAGCAAGTCAGCCTCAATCCTATTTCCCAAGAAAGAATAAAAATGAAATAAATGAATGAGAGCATTGTAAAATAAAACCAGTGGCATAGACATTAGAGTGTTGAGCTGGGACTCACAAGATCTGGCTTCTAGTCCCCAGTCAGTGACAAGGCTCACTGGTTCACTTTGGGCCAATCATCAACTGCCAGCCTCACATACCTCACAGGGTTTTTGGGAGGATAAAATGGAGAGGAGGGTTACATAAGCAGCCTTGGGTTTCTTGCAGAAAAAAGGCAATAAATAAATACAGGCACCATCACAAAGAAGGTCCTTTCTTGTATCCTCTCTGTCACCATTCAGAGAAAATGTGAAGAAAGGAAGACAGAAAAAAGCCCTTTGGAATTAAATGCTCTCCATCAAGCGTATTTTTAGCAATCTGGTGAAGAGACCTGAGTTCAGCAACAGGCCACCTGCTTTGCATGCGGAAGGCCCCAAGTTCTATCCCTGGCAACGCGAAAGTAAAAAGAATTCTGGTTGAAAGTGATTGGGAAGATGGCCTGCCTGGCAACAAGGTGTGCTGACGTCAGCCCAAATGAACCATACCGTGCTGGGCAGGCAAAGAGTCCAATGTGTAGCCACCTCCCGTGTTGCATCACACTGAAAAGTTCCACTCTGTTTCCAACAAGAATCTGCAATCAGCTACAATGCAGGCCAGTTAGATACACATTTAAATGTGTATACTTCAGATGGTGCAGAACAGAGCAGCCAGGTTGCTGACGGGGACTGGGCGTTGTTCTCATATAACCCCAGTCCTCTACCAGCTTCACTGGCTCCCCATCAAAGTCCGAGCCCAATTCAAGGTGCTGGTTATCACCTATAAAGCCCTCAACGGCTTGGGACCTAGATATCTAAAGGAGCGCCTGCGCCCATATTTGCCCTCCTGCCCCTTGAGATCAGCGGCAGAGGCCCTCCTCCGGGAACCCTCCGTGAAAGATATTAGGAGGGTGAGTACCCGGAGGACGGCTTTCTCTGCAGTGGCACCCCATCTGTGGAATGCACTCCCCAGAGAAGTCTGCCTGGTGCCGTCATTATTTGTTTTTCGGCGTCAGGCCAAGACCTTTTTATTTAAACGATATTTTATTTATTGGTTTTAAAATATTGAGCCAGGATGTTTCCAGATTTTATATGTATGCATTTGTATGTGTATTTACTTATGATGTTGGAAGCTGTCCCGAGGCTTATGAGAATGGGACCGCATACAAAAATTCCAAATAAATAAATAAATGTGCACTCCAAGGCCATGGTGGACCTATTAACAAGATTGCTATTAGTTCCATGGCAGGTATCAGGACCTGAGCCTGCAGTAAGTCTTAGCCGATAAACCAAGGGAGAGATTTAGCTTGTGGCGCCTCAGCCAGACCTGCTCCAGGGTGCTAATGGCAAGAGAACCGGCCACAACAACCAGGACCATGGGAACCCAGGTATTACCTTAAAGGAGGATACTCTGTTACCAGACAGATTTAATTTTTCTATTTTGCTGGTGGGATCCAGACTATTTCCTAAAACAAAAGAAGAGGAAAATAAGGTACAATGTACATCCTGAGGCACAACATTCATCCGTCTTTGCTTTATTCTAAGGGCTCACAAAGGCTTGTGCCCTGGTGTGCATATGCCCAAAATACACAAGATTTATTATGGAGAATAACCAGCTGCCAACGAATCATTCCAGATGGCGCACCTGAGCAGTCCTCAGTTGGCCCTTTTGCACACTGAGTTACAGGTAATCCTAGTCTTGGTGATGAATTGCCACCACGCTAGAGACTGAGTCATGGAATTCATGCTCCCTTTCCCATTTTTCTTCTTTCTTGAACAGCATCTCTTGTTTGCCAGTTATCTAACCTTTCAGAGCATTTTTAGAGTATAATGCAGCCTTTTGAAAATGGTATGTACTAAAGTAAGTCAGAGCCCTTTCATCGCAACTTAACAGAGAAAGCCAGCAAGAGGCCTTCAGAAAACGTTCCAGCTCAGGTTTTGGGGACTCTCTAATCTCTTCTTAGTTTTGCCTCAGTGGACCAAAAGCGCAATAGTGTCCCATTCCAAATCTCATATGACACCACTGAAAATGGCCAAAGTTCCTCCACATGTTGTCTTCACTATACTTTTCACAATTTTTTTTTTAAAAATGCAGAACTACCACCTACCAATTTTACTAATGCAATTCCCAGCAAGATTGAGCTCCTTCAACTTCTGCAGTGTGTTCAGCCCCTGTAAACATTATAAAATTCTGATTTTTTTGGAAAATGTTGCTAAATCAAATTGCACATTGGATGAGCCAGAATAATAGTTCAATTCTATTCTTGTTTAGAAGCAAGACAAACTGTTTTCTGCGAGGCTTCCTGTCTAGTAAATGTGTACAGGATTGCCCTGTAAGCTTGTTTTGTGGCACCTTGAAGGGTATGAGGTTGTACCCTGAAAGCCTTTATCAAATACGTTCTATCATTTCTCTAGCTCACCTGGTGTTTGAATCAATCTAACCAGGAGTTTCAAAGTATAAATTGTTTATAATTTATTTATTTAAAATATATTTATCCTGCTCTTCAGCCAAAAGGCTCTCAGAATAGCATACAAAGTTAAACAAGACTGTCCTCTACCCACAGATATAAAATAAAAAGACAACATACAAGGAAAAAGGGATGGATAGGGAAAAGGAAAAGCATAAATAATCTTCCATTGGGGCTGCTGTGATAGCACTACTTCTCTAATTTCTCTCTCTCAAACCTATTTTGTCTGATTCAACATGGCTTTCTTCAAAAGACTCTTGGGTGCTGAGAATTCGTGGCTAAAGCCATCGCCTCTGCCTGCTCTCACCACTGAACTATGCTTCTCAGGGATGCCTGAGTTGTGGGATGGATGTTTTTCCATCCAAACATTTACTTGCTGTAATTTCCCATGCTCACCTGTGCAACAAGGGCAATGACGAGATTGGTTGGACCAGAGCTGCACAAGCATGAAATATACCTATTGGAAGGTACCAGAGCCTTATGGAAATGGGCTGCTGCACCTCTACCCAGCAGCATTATGAAAGATTTGGTTGGTAACTTCCCCCTTCCTCCCTCAGGCAGAAGAGACAACGCCGTCTCCATAAAACTCCCCTTACCTCTATTTCTTTAATCTGGTTCCCATTAAGCCAAACAACCTCCAGTTTTGTTAACTTCTCCAGATTTTCAATAGCTAAAATCATATTGCAATAGAGGTAAAGCTTTTGCAGAGCTACACATTTCTGCAAACCATCAATTTTCTGCAAAGAAAGGAATAGGCATCATTTTAAAGCAACCCAGAAGGAAAATGCGCTCCTGCGTAGATAAAAGAGGAGACTGAATGGCTCACAAAAGGCTGGTTAAGAAACAACTGGCACAATTCATAGGAAATGTCTTAAAAGCATGCTTGCATCTGCATGGCACTTTATAACTATTATTTCATTTTCTTCACACGGTGCTGTTTGGCAGTGTTGCTAGCGTTCCTATTTATGCTAGCATCAAAGATCAGCTGTTATTGGAATTGAAATCTTCAACACTCAGGTGCAAAACGCTACATCAGTATTACTTTACCAAACAGAGGCAGCGAAGGGCACAGTTCTGTGCATGTTTAGCCTGATAGGGAAATGCTGGAGTTATGGGACTGTTGTTCTGACTAAACATGCACAGGCCTCTGTCTCAAGAGTCTCAAGGCTAACAGAATTACTACAGCATAAATTTTCATGGACTAGAGTCCATTTCACCCAATCCATGAAAAGCTGCCCTCAGCTGACAGAGGTTTACATGGGCAGTGGAGAGGGGTTACCTGGGATGGGCCCCCAATCTTTGAAACAACCTCCCTGCACCAAAGCTTTCAGCGCCAGGTCAAGACAGCCTTTTATAAGGAAGCCTTTAAAGATCTACTTGGTCACCAGAAGGGATTATCCAGGGGATTCTTTTTCTTTGCAGGGTCTTTTTTACTGTATGTTTTTAGCTATTTTAAATTAATAGCTAAATTAATTCAAGTAGACATTAAAGTGTTTTTTAATGTCTACGCTGTGTTTTATTGTTTTGTTTTATGCACTGTAGCAAACTGCCCAGAGTTCTTCAGTTCTGGGGCTGTATAGAAATTAGTAATAATACTGTAGTATTAATTATTATTACTACTACTGTCATCAGCATGCCACTGTTTTCCCATTGTGCAGCTACACTAGAGGGATAACATGCTGGCCTACCTTACAAGGCTGGTGTAGGGATTTCTCAGAAAGTGACATGAATCCCTTTGATCACCACACAATTATTATTTATTTGAAGTATATTTTTGCCACTGCTCAGGCGTAAAGGCTCCCAGAGCAGCTTACATATAACCAATTTTTTAAAAAATTGCCCCTGCGTGAGGAGGGAAGAATAATTCTTTTAGCAGGATTGGTAAAATGGTTCTGTGCTCTCTCTCTCCCCATCTTATTAGTATTACATTTATTTATAAAGTCTGCACTTTAGGTGCAGTAGATAGATGCTAAATGTAATTGTTAGGAAGCCATTGTTTGAACAGGAAAGACTCTTAAGCAACTAGCTTTCGGGGAAATTTCCCCAGACCTTTTGTCCAAAGAACAAGGGCTTCCTGATGGTTCACTTCTTTACTTGAAATGAGGTGTAATTCAAAGAACCACCCTGTTTCTGCTAGGCCAGGCTGCTGCTTTGCAAGGACAAGATGTGGTGGAAGAGCAGGATTTGCAACCCAGATGTTTAGGGCCACAGAACGGCAGTTTTCTGGCCTGTTTTCCTTTGCAGGGCCTCATCCCACAGCTGCTTTCCCCCAAACAGGACTCTGAAAGAAAGGGGAAAGCAGCTTCCAGTGTGCAGTGACATTACAAGGGACAGGATGAGAGCCATCCTTCTGGCCAAGACCATTCTTTCCTTTGCTGAGTTATACACCCCAGGCTCAACTTACAGCAGCCAGCCAGGCGTTAAAGCAGGGTTGTCAAAACTGTCAGCCTGATGAACTAATTTAATGAAGGAGCAGCTCTCAGGAGCTGCGTTCTAGGATGGGATTAACTAACAGCAGAAGGCAAAAGGAAGGAGGGCCAAAGTATCTACGAATGCAGCACGTTCCATCTTAGAACTCTTACTGGTGGAAACTACGGCTATTTCAACTTTAGAATGGGCTGGAAATTCCACAAAAGCCAGGAAAGCACCAAATACAGTGGTACCTCGGCTCATGAACTTAATCCATTCCAGGACTCTGGTCGTGACCCAAACTGGTTGTGAGCCAAGTCAAATTTCCCCATAAGGTTCATTGTAAATAAGGTTAATCCATTCTGTAACTATTTTTTTAATCACAAAAATTTGAAGCGGGTATGCAATCTGGGGGGGGAGGCGCAATCATGGGCATGCTGGGGGGCAGGCGGGTGTGCTGGGGGAGGAGACGAGTGCAATCATGGACACGCTTGGGGGGGAGACGGGTGGGTAGGCATGATCGTGGGCATGATCCGGGGGAGGCAAGTGCACTGGGGGGAGGCAGGCGTGATCATGGGTGCACTCAGGAGGGAGGCAGGTGTGATCGCGGGCGCGCTCGGTGGGGAGGAGGCAGGTGCGATCACAATCATCACCTGATGTGGAGTTTGCAACCTGAGGCAAAATTTTTGAGAAATGTCTGTTTGCAACCTGATTTGGTCATGGACTGAGGCGTTCATGAGTCAAGGTGCCACTGTATTCAGTGGCTGGGGGAAAGGGTGTGGGTGAGAGAAGGATGCATAGCCATTTGGGGAAGCCCAGGGGGCCAGAATAGGACCAGAGACAGGCGGAATTTGTTCCATCGGCCTGAGGTTCGACACCGCTGCTTTAAAAGCTCACAGCCAAGGAAGGAGACGTTACTCCACCCTGGGCATTTGCTGCAAACGAAAGGACCAAACTGCAGAAAGTTTACTTACGGTCAAGCAGCACTCAGCCACCCACAACTCTTTCAGGAGAAGACAGTTCTCCAGGTCAGAAAGCTGTTGGATGTTCTGCCTGACAAGGGTCAGCCTTGTTAGATTAGGGAAATAGGACAGGCCTACTATTCTGGGGTAGCCGGAGAAAAACATCTCCAGGCTTCTTGCCGAGGATCCTTCTTGCTCAATTCTGTCATAGGACAGGCCATTACAGGTGCACTGGAAGGAAACAAAACACAGCCCTTTTCTAGATGTTCAAAAACAAAGCAGGCCCTTCTTCTGTCAAAACATACACAAGATTGCACATGAATGGGCTCAGAATGACTGCTAATGTCTTGTGTGCGGCAAAACTGTTAGGAGAGCTTCGTGTTAGGGAAATTCCAGGTCAGGAAGGTTAAGCGATAGTGTGGAAAAAATATCTTGTCCCTACTAGCCCTCATAGTGGAGGATCACAACCCAGAGCCTGAGAGAACCCATACGAGCCATGTCCACTTCTCCTGCAGTGCAGCTGATCAGCCCAGGGGAAAAGAGCGCTGTGACTCTGACCAGCCATCCCAAACAAAGATGAAGGGAGGCAGGAGGCAAAAGTCTCCCTTTGCTTGAGCAACCCGGAGGCAGTCAGGATGGCTGTGGCCACACCATTAGTGGCTGCTGGGAAGTAGCAATCCCGATGGAGCGGCTAAAACAGGGAAGGAGTTTTAGCTTCTCCTTCCTGAAATCAGGGACAAGTGGTGTGTGTGTGAGCATAGCTGTGCATGTCTGTGTACAGGTACAGTCCTAACATATTACCTGGCATGAATATAACTGTCAGGGCCAGAAAGGTTATTCACCCTCCCCTACAACTAGAGGGTGAGGGGGGACACAACTATTGGCAGAGAAAGGGGAAAAACCACAAGCTGCAATTCCCGAGTACACCAGGGTGTGTTGCAAGCTTAGAAAGACCTCTGGGGAAGTGGCCTCTCTGTGCAAGTCATGGCTTTGGCTGCAAGCTGGAGCAATGAAGGTGTTCCTGGCCTATTCTTAGATTGCATGAACTCAAATATTACAAAGCAGCAAGGCCTCCAAAGAAAACTGAGTTAAGTATGATACTGCAGCCTGCACTGCCACCTGCTGGACTCTCCATATTACAGGGAAACAGCCAAAGTTGCTGCAAATAAACCTCCTTATTTCCAAGGTAGTCTCTTCCATTGGAATAGCTGGAGCGTATCAAAGAGGGTTTTCAAGGTGCAGCAAAACTCACCAACTCTTTAATTATTTCATCAGAAGGGACTTGGTTTTGAGTATCACTTTGGATCATTTTCTGAGCATTTCAGCTTAATGGATATAGTATAGAGCCTAGAGAGGAGAATAATGATTAGTTAGGAAATCAGGTACATTATTTGAAAGCCATCAGCCTTGGAATAAACTGGGAAGACAAATCTAAACAGCGTGGCTTTTGTGGACTTGATACTTCCACATGAAACAGAATGAAGAAATGAGGGAGGAAATATATACTATGCCTATGAGAGAACTGGCATAAGAAATTTATGCTTAGGAGGATCGAGCACAAAAACCTCCTCCCACCCATGGACTGATCTCCCCATTAACTGGATTTCCCTTCTTGCTTAGGTCTTTAAAGAGCAAAACAAGTCATTAAATCAAACCAAGAAATTTATAAGTAGCCAGCCCAGATAAAGGAAAATCAGAGTCATATGATCTAATCAACCAACTTTCCCTGTCCTTCACTCCAATTACCGGGCAGTAGCATTTTACAGTAGCTGACATTCCCTTTACGAACACATTTCAACTGAAGCCCATGTTAAAACACATTATGGTAGTCTAGCCTGTAAGGCACCAACAGTGCAACCCTATGAATGTCTAACCCAGCAGTATGTTCCAGCATGGTTTACTTCTAGGCTTACTCATAAGTACGTGTAGGATTGCCACTTGAAGCATGAATGCCGCTGATGAAGTTTTAAAGGTTGTAAAAGAGCTCACAATGAGGAGAAAAAGGTGACAAGTCGAAACTATCCCAGGCTGGTGAGAATGTAGGACCAATTCTTCTTCAAAGCAGGGCTCAGCTTCTGGAATCCCTGCCTCATGAAGCACACTTGGCCCTTTTCTCATTGCCTTTTGATGATCATTAAAGACTACTTTTTTACATACTGCTTTTTTGATGCTGTTGTTATATCCCCTGATCCAATCGTCTTGCTGACATATATTGGAGATTCTGAGATACAGTTTGGATTCTATTTTACTATGATTTTATTCTATTTTAATAATTTGTTTATTGCTTTGGGGAATCTTTGGCCCCAAAACCAGCAGGCAGTCAAACAAACAAAAAACATGATCATTTTTAAAGAAAATCCTACAAAATCCCTAAGAACAGTGGCAAAGATTGTGAGTTCTCCAATGGGAATCTTTGGGATATCACTGTATCTTACTGTCTGACAGAAAAATTAAAGAGATAATGTAGGGCAGAGTCTTTGAACACATAAATAATACAAAGTGTTTTTAGCTTCGAAAGAAGGCAAGCAACAGGGGACATAAAAGAGGTCTGCTTTTATGCATGATGTGAAAAAAGTGGAAAGGGAGATGGTGTTCTCTCTCTCTCTCTCTCTCTCTCACACACACACACACACACACACACACACAACTAGAATCTAAAGGTGTAGTCCACAAAGCAAACCAGTGATTCAGCACAGGAAAAAAAGTACTTCTTCACTTATTTAATTCATCTGTATACTGCCCAATAGCTGAGGCTCTCTGAATGGTTAACAAAAGTTAAAATTACACAAAAGAAAAAGTCACACATGCAACAATAAAACTGAAAGAAAAAACCCATAATTGCAATTGCTATTATTCAGCACAGAAGCAGTGTTGAAATAAAATGGGATATATACGAACAAATTAAAAAAGTTAGATGCTGGGCAAATAAAAAGGTCTCCAGCTGGCACCAAAAAGAATACAAAGTAGGCGCCAGAAATCCCTCACTGCAGAACGCATTCCATATAGTTCACAGTTAAACTCTAGAATATACCTTCATGAGACAGCTTCAGAAGAGGAATAGGCAAATTCATGGATGCAAAGGCTATCACTGGCTACTAGTCTTGATGGCTGTGTGATACCTCTAATATCAGGGTGTGCCTATGGTGCACTGGCTGCTGGGGAACATCGTTGTTAGTGAAGACTCCCAACATGTATTTTCTGTATTTATATGCGGGATTTTAATGATTGTAAGCCGCCCTGAGGCTTATGCGAAGGGGGCGGCATATAAGCTGCCTAAATAAATAAATAAATAAATAAATGTCTCTCTGCCCCTCAGACGCTGCTTTCCTCTCCCTCCACCCACCTGATACTCACTCCAGAGATGATGGTCACTAATTTAGACAGCTTTAGAGAGTGAACTGTTGGAAAATGTGGCCAGGTGTTTGCTATCGCATTTGTCCTGCTTGTGGGTTTCCTAGAAGCAGTTGGTAGGCTCGAGTAAACAGACTGATGCACTAGATAAGCCTTTGGTTTGCCCGAGTGTAGTTCTTATTTTCCTACAATAAAAATAATAATTGTATTATGAGAACTAAAGGAAACCTGGCAGGAACATTATAATTACTATCATTCTAAAAGAACTCCCTTTAAAGCAGTTGAAAGGAAAGACGTATTCCACAATAGGCTGAAATTACAACCTCATAATCACTAGCATAATTCAGAATCTTCATAGATTCCATGCTCCTTTGCCACTTGCCAGCCACCTCAAACAAGAACAGCATATTTTATATTTTACAGTCATTAAAAGTCCTTTAGGGCACCAGCCTATGCAGGTTTAGACAGGAAATATATTTTTTTAAAAACCTAAACATACATAGGATTGCATCCTTTAAGGGTAAATGATCCGGATTAAGAGGGCCTGACTGTACACCATATACACACACGAGTGAGCATGCTGAAAGGGCAGCCTACAGATCGCCCCTCTTTCTCCAACTCAAGCACCTGATTCCATATAGGGTGGAACTAATAGGGTGCTAAAGTGGGGTAACTAATCCGGGTTAAGTGGGGTAACTAACCCGACTTATGTACCCCTGAACGAGCGAGCAAGCACCCCTTTCAAGACAGGGAGGAATGCGCATGGGCAACAGTTCCCCCACGAAGAGGGGGCCAAGGAGCAGAAAAGGGGTGCTATTTTTAGGAGAGAAAAGGCGAGGTAGTCGTTCCCCCACCCCCACCCCCCAAACGGGAAGTGTAAGGCGAGGAAGGCGATGGATGCTTCCGAGAGGAAGAAGAGGCAAGACGCGGTTGCCAAGCAACCGCAGGTAACCCATCCTTCCGGACAGCCACTCACCTGTCCGGCGCCTCAGGAATTGCACAAGCGAGGCCCAGATTGTGTATAAGCCCCGGCCTCTCTCGTCGCCTAGGAAACCTGCTCTCCCCGCCCTCTGCCCAGCAGCAGCCAATCAGCGTAGCGGAGGAGAAAGCGGCATGACGCGCGGGACCAAATAAATAGAGCGCGGGCGCTGGGCAGGGCGTTTGCTCAACCTGAACTCGCTGCTTTGATGACGTAATCGCGCGTCACAGCAACTTGGTGGTACAGCATAGTAGTTTGGCTGTCTGTTGGGGCTCTTCAGCTTTCTCCAAGTGGGCGCCCTCCAGTTAATTTGGCCTACACCTCCTATAATCCCCCAAATATGTGTGCTGAGGGATTGTGGGAAACGCAGTCCAACGCATCTGGAGAGTACTGGGGAAGTTGAACTTGAACTCCATAGAACTGAACACCAGGCAAGACTACACAGGATTGCAACTTGAACATTTTGTATGGAAGGAAAATCTTTTTATTCATTTAAGGTTGAATACCTACTTTTACGGATGGAAGCCTCTCAAGGTGAGCAGGAAAATGTCGGGTGCCACATAGTTCTAAGCACTCTTGCCTGGGATTAAGCCTCATTTTACTCAGTGGGACTTACTCTGGGTAAGCATTTGTACTTTGGACCATGAGGCTGAACACCTGCTTATCCTTTGTACCAGAGAACAGATTCCATTAAATTTAATCATCTTTTATTCCAAGTAATGATGCATAGGGGTCAGTCAGACCTTATATAAAAAGGGAAGATTGGAGTGGAGCCTGGTCTATTCTACATCCACATGTTGTTCTGCCTGCCATATTGAAACAGATACTCTTTAAACTTTTAGAAAGGCTGTTGGGCTTCAACTCCCATATGCCCTAGTCAGCAAAGCCATAGTGATGGATAATAGGTGTCAGAGGAACTGTTGCAAGATGGGCCAGTAGGTTTGCATGTGTGTGAGGCAGTCAACCCCATCATCTTGCTGTGCACAAGTGTTTGCTGAAAGAAAGGTGCAGGGGCTCCCGCTAGACTAGCTGGATTTTCGCCCACATCTCCTTCTCCCCCTCCTCAATTTTCCTGCCTGAAGTTTTTTCCCCCTGAAATCAAATACCTTCCCTTTCCCTTTCCATACACCCCTTTTCCAGATAGGGGAGCCCTTAGGAGTTCAAGTCCTTTTAAAAGACAGAGAGAAGGCAAGAGACTTCAGCTGATAGTAAATTAATATATACGTATTATTTTGCAAATGCTAATGCTTTTATTTTGTCCCAGATTTTTTTTGTTATCTAACACTGACACAGGGTGCAGTCCAGCAATATTCCCATTCTGCTTTTAGCTTTCATATATTTAAAATATTTTTTAAAACAAAATGTGACCTGATTTTTTCTTGTTTCTTTTCCTGAAATATATTAAATCCATAAACCATTTATGACAAACATACTTAAGAAATAATGGTCAAACATTTCAACTGATAAATAGATCACCTATGTAACAATATTTAAAACTGTGTTGTTGTTGTTAGTCACAAAGTCACATGGACAACATTCCTCCAGGCCTTCCTGTCCTCCACCATCACCTGGAGTCCACTTAAGCGCATGCCAACTGTTTCAATTATTCCATCTAGCCACCTCATTCTCTGCCATTCTCTTCTTCTTTTTGCCATCAATTGTTCCCAGCATCAGGCTCTTCTCCAGGGAGTCCTTCCTTCTCATTAGGTGGCCAAAGTATTTGAGTTTCATCTTCAGGATCTGGCCTTCTAAGGAGCAGTCCGGGTTGATCTCCTCTAGGACTGACCGGTTGGATCGCCTTGCGGTCCAAGGGACTCACAGGAGTCTCCTCCAGCACCACAATTCAAATAACAATATATTAACTTGTAATATGCATTATCATCAATGATATTAATTAAACAGCATTTCATACATACAGGTATGATGTATTTTATATATAATGTATCAATAGAAAGTGAACAAATAATAAAGCTGTTAGATAAAAAGTTATAACAATGGGACAGAATGCAAAATTTGTACAATCCAAGCTACTGTAGTCCCAGTCATGATCTATGGGCGTGAAAGCTGGATGGTGAAGAAAGCTGACTGGGGGGAAAATGATGCACTCAGAACATGGTGCTGAAGAAGATCTTTATGAATACCCTGAACTGACAGAAAGAGGAACAAGAGGGCCCTGGATCAAATCTAGTTAGGGCTTTCCCCAGTAGCAAAAATGGTAAAACGGAAGCTCTCATACTTTGGGCATGTCGTGAGAAGGCAGGGAAATTAGAAGTTGGAAGAAGAAAAGGAAGACCAGAAAAGGGATGGATTGCCTCCATCAAGGAAGGCACAGCCTTGGATTCAGAAGAGCCGAGCAGGGCTGTCATGGACTGGCCATTTTGGAGGATGATCATCGCTAGAGTCACCGTAAGTCAGAGATGACTTGACGGCGCAGGACAACAGCATGGCATTACCCTCACATCCCACCAGATGGCACTGTCATTCCCCAGTTCACCTCCCACCCAATTTTAAAATAGCAATTAAAGATTTCTGTAGTATATTTATGTACCTCTCCTTATTAGTACAGTCGTTAATTATGCTTCCACAGAGTATTACTTTGCAATTAATACTTTGTCTAGCAGGCATCATCTGTGTGCTTCCAGCTGAGGGGAGGGTCTGCTCAAGAGGGAAGGAATCCCATCACTGAACAAGGTGAGTGACTGTTTACTCTGATTGTCTTCTTGGGAGGAAAACCACATTGCTGCACCTAATTTGAGTGGGTGCATCTTAATGCAACTGTACCTGAGAAGCTGTACCTGCAAAACTGCCCCCTCCTAAACAAATCCTAAAGGTACAAAGTCTCTGCCTGCTTTCACATCTAGTCAACATTGGAATGCTGTTGCAGACTTACCAACACAAGGAAAACAGTGCCAGTACCTGTACATACCTGCACATACATACAGGTATGTATCCTTGCATATGAAAGTCAGTCTTTCAGTGTTTCAGCCAGCCACGCCCTCCTCCACAACATGGTTTCCCATTTCTTCTTCTACCACCCGGGTTTCCGGTGCCCACTCCAAGTTGTAGTTGGGATTCTGTGTCCACTGAGTATGCTTAGCCCCTGTGGGGGTTCCCCCTTTTAAGGATTTTTCTCTTTAAGTTTTGTTTGTACTTCCATAAACTTTGGGCTTCCCCCAGAGCATATGTGTTTTGACTACAAACATAAAAGGACTGATTGCACTCCTCAGGCAAAATTTTCAGGCATTGTCCTGGTGGGGAGCTGGAAAGGGAACGTGGAATGCAGTCATTTATCCACTATTTTACTGGTGAATTGGGCAAGGAGTAGGGGGTGATATTAGATAATTGCTTCTCTATTTCTCCTTCCTTGCATTCTGGTAACTATCAGGGCATTTTAATAATATTCTTTGATATTAAATTGCTCTAGGGATCCCAAGGGATGAAAGCATGGAGAATATAGATATTAAATGTAAAACAGAATAAATAAAATGCTTGTGGTGATTTCTTTGGGCAGTATAAAAGTGTTGGAAGATACCCACGGCACTGGGAAGAGAATTTCCACCTAACCCCCATCTCCAAGGCTGGTAGGAGCTTAAACTTTAGAATTTAGCAGGAAAAGTTTTTGTGCAATGAACAGAGCCTTTTGGTACATTTAAAACTAACAATTTTATCCTAGTTGAACTTTTGCAGATACTTCCTCAGATACATGAAGTGTTAAATTTACACTGGTCCTGAGTTTGATGGCTTTGCCTTCCATACAGCTAAATCTGGTGTTTTCCACTGGAATAATTTTCAGATGGGTAGCCTGGAATGTGGGAGCTCTCCCAAACTGAATTTGGCACTGGGACCAAAGAGGTTCAGTGCCCCTGCATTGAACAAACAAGATGTGGGTCACCAGACCAGGCCTTGAAGACTACAATCCACAACCCTTTTTGTTCTCAAAAGATAACCTCCTTGATTCCCATCCAATTTGCTTTTGTGTTCAGGGAGAGAATCGGAGCTTGGCTCCCTGACAAAATCAGAGTCTTGCTTCCAATTAATCTTTTATCCCAGGATTAATGATCATATAAACAATAGCATAATTGTTAGCTTAATCCCCCAGTTGACTGGGGAATTTTGGGATTTTAAGGTCTTTTTCTATTCAAACAGGTATCAGCTTGCCCCCCTCATTTAATTTCTACTAATTCCAATCGGCCTATCCCAAGTATGGTTCAGTCCGGCTCCAACCCACCTTCTTGAGGGTCCTGCAATAGATTGTAGATATTTATATGTATCGATCTAAATACGTGTTGAGAGCTGGGTTTTCCTCCCTTTGGACATTCACAGCCACAGACTGTTCCTTTGCCAAAGTTCTTTATTCACCAAAGTATAGCCCATAAACTCAGTCACCACAGAGTGAATCTCTGAGCATGTGCAGAGTGGTTTGTGGATCCCAATCTAGAATTAACTTCGAGGAACTCTCCTTATGAGTATCTTTGGGCCTCATCCTTTCAGGAGGATCCCTTTGGAGCTCAGCACATCTTTTACCTGCATGCCGTCCATCTAGTTGGCCAGCCCTCCTCTCCCAACCCTGCATCATGGGGTCAAGAGTTGCACTAGCTTTGTCTAGCTCTGAGAACTCTCCCAGGGTCCCTCCAGAGAGGGGAACATCTTGGATATTCTTGGAATTTGTCTCCATACATGGAAATATTGGCCTTGTGATCAGCTCCTTCATTTCTCCCATCCCCAAGTTAGAAGCCCCAAATTCCCAATCCTCCCCTGCTTCCTCTCATGACTCTACATCAGCTTGACCTGGAAGTGCACGCCAAAACAGCTGCCCCTCTCATTCCCAACTATACGTATCCATATTTAGAGATCTAATAAACCCTTTGCTACATTTTTTTGGTTCAGTCACAAAGTCGTGCCTGACCCATCACGACCCCATGGACAACATTCCTCCAGGCTCTCCTGTCCTCCACCCAAGCCCACACCCACCTCTCCAGTGACCCCATCCAGCCACCTCGACCTCTGCCATCCCCTTCTCCTTTTGCCTTCAATCGTTCCCAGCATCAGGCTCTTCTCCGATGAGTCCGTCCTTCTCATTACGTGGCCAAATATTTGAGCTCCTTTTGCTATATTAAGCAGCAATATTATTAATAAGTAAAGTATACATAATTGCACAATCATCCTAGGGAACGTGGAAGGCAGAAGAAGCAGAGGAAGGCCAGGGGGGAGATGCACCAGTTCCATAAAGAAAGCCAAGGCTTTGAGTTTGCAAGAGTTAAGCAGGACTTTCAAGGAGAGGACCTTTTGGGACCCACATTCAGAGATTCACTATAAGTTGGAGACACTTTGATGACACGTAACAACAGCAGCAACTTCACATAGAAACATAGAAACAGAGCGAGTCAGAAGGGGCCTCCCGGGCCATCTAGTCTGACCCCCAGCTCCAGCTGGCTCCGCTCACAACATGCCCACCATGTGCACGTCCAGCCTGTCTTTGAACACCTCCACCGATAGGGCCTCAACCACCTCTCGTGGAAGCCCATTCCACACCCTCGGGGTCCTGTCAGGAAGTGCTTCCTGGCATCCAAGTGGAACCTGGGATCCCTGAGCTTTGCTCTGTTGGAGCACGTCCTGCCTTCCTCTGCAGGGGAGAACAGGTCTCTCCCCACCTCCGTGTGACATCCCTTCACATACCTGTATGTCACCAACAGATCCCCTCTGATATCAGAAACCTTCAGAAGGTACAATAACTGTGGAAGGGATCCAGTATTATAAAATGGCTGGGAGTGGGAAGCTAAAAGACAGATGGGGTTATTTCAGTTCTTCTGCCAATATCTTAAGTTTCTGTTGGAGGGGGGTGCATGTGGGAGGTGAAAGTGAAGGCAGGGCTTATTCACCTTTAAAAGCAGTGCAGAAGGGGGAATTTCACCAGGCCTAGAAGAAAGAACACAGTTATTAAAACATCAGGAACTGTGTTCTCTTCTGCATCTGGCCATCCTTGATTGTGTGCCATTGCATTTAGGAGTCTTAGGTACGAGTATAGATTCCTGAACTTTCCTTATAAATATTTATGCACTTAAGAGCAGAGAAGGGGAATGAAAATATGTTGCTGAAATGTGAACAGCCTTTTTGAGTTGGAACTAATCCTTTATCTGGTTTTTCAGATGAATGCTATTGTGCCATTCGGTTTGGTCCCATCATTAGCTAGTAAAGTACATGAAAATGTTATTTCATAGCTTATTTCAAAGTTGATTTTCACTAATCTATTGACACATCAAATTCCTCCCCTCCCCACCCAATAAAATATTAATATCCAAGATATCAATTGACAAAGCCCATAGAATCTAGAGATGTGGAAAGTTGGCACAAGAGTCTTTGGGGGTTGTGGAGCTAGAAAACTTTGTTTTCTGGCAAAGTACCCATGTTTTTGACAGCACTCTGACTTGAAAAAAAAATTAGCAGTGAAGCATTTCCCACCAGTGCATTGCCATGTGAAAAAAAAGCTTTAGCTGCTAAATGTCTGCATGTAAACCAGCTGGTAAAGGCACAGGAGCCCTGCCAGAAAGGAAAGTTGGCGACCCTCAGTGAAGGAGCTGTTAGGCTTTGCTGCAGACATGTTGGTCGGCAGGGTGTCCGGGCCTTAGAGCTTCTCCGCATGGGTTTGAGAGCAGCTGCTTCCTATTTTCTTTGCAGAAGGAAGAAAATCCTTTTGAGCAAGATTTTTCTGCTGGGGTTTCTCTTCATGGCTTTTTAATATACACTACACAATACAAGGAATTTCTGTGCTATAATACGGTATTATCCTTTACCTAAAAAACACCATGAAAGAGGCTGGAAAACTCCGGGGAGACCCTGGGAAGGCAATCTTGTCACGAATGAGGGATCTCGCAAGCACACGATAAATGCCTTGGATAGAAAACTCTTACTGGAATCTGGTGGAATGTCACTGGGGGAGGAACGAAGTGGGAACCAGGCTGTCTGGCCCAGAATTACTGTGGTATTTTTCCAGCACTACCTGGAGATGCCAGGTTGGGATTTGGTGCTGTCGGGAAAGCCTCGATGCCAGCAGCAACAAGGATAACCAGGTTCAGTCAGGAAAGACCCCTTTCACCTTGAACCCCAGCATTTTTTGGTGAGATCACCCAGGCCCCCCGCAGTTACTGGGTAGTGGTCTGCACCACCAGCTACAAGCTTTTAGAACATGTACAGAGTATTTTATAGATTCTGAGTCACATGGGCCCAGTGGCTGGGCAGCTGACGACGAAATAAGGTGAACACAGTCAGAAGGTGAGAGGTCTGCAGAGGGGCTCAGTACAATGGCATTTGATTGCAGGAGACTAACATAACCATCACTCAGACCCAGGGGTTCCTGTGGGTCTTGGCATGCAAATGACGGTGATTGCAATGCTGTTGACCTGGCAGCCTGACCAGTTCTTACTGATCAGCAAAAACAATAGCCTTGGCAGCTTCTTGGGGAAGCCATCTGGTCCCACTTCTTAAGTAACAGCAACTGCCAAACAGCAGCCTGGCTTGGAATTTTTGGGTGCTTCCCGAGAAAGGGGTGCAGGCATTTTATAACACAAAGGCACATAAGCAGCCCTTTCCTGCCAGGATTTACCTGCATTTTCCCATCAGTGCTCTGCCATTGTCCACGTGTTCCCTCTGCAGCATTCAGCACATTTCAGGGAAGAAAGGAACTCCGAAATGGAGCTCCACGGTGGGACCTCACAGAAATGGGAGCAGAGCTAACAGCCAAAGCTCCAGACAGGCAGGTCTTCCCAAGCTGGAACCTTGTATTTCAATGGGTGTACTCTAAGTATGACCAGGTCTGGATCCAACCCACTGAAATCCTTGTAGATGGATGCGCATGGGGTATGTGTGATGGCTCCTTAAAAAGAATGAGGGGAAAGGTCCCTGCCCCAAGGAGTGTACAGGCTAGAAACTGACAACAGAGAGACAACAGGGAAAGTGGAGAGATGTGGGGGTGGGGTAAGGGGGGAAGGTACTGTGCATAATACTGTAATATTAAACGTGTGGTGAGCCTTGATCCTGGTACCTCTTTGTCCTGTCCAGGAGTCTGTAGGAACAATCTGTAAACACTAATTTATGGCCACAGAAAATATCTTCAGATCTTATTCTTTAGTGCAATGGACAAGGTAGGAAGTCAAGGCTACTGCCCTTAAAAATGCATGGATTGTATACAAAATCCCCCTTCTGCACAACTATATTTTCCTTAAATTTTCCTCCCCATCCAAATGCTCCTTTGCTGCACTGGCAGCAATTCTCCGGCTTCAAGTCTGAGCCTGAGATCCTGGTGAAACCAGTGCGGTCCTCTTTCAAGGATGGAACGGCACCCAAGTGGCTCTGTGGGCGTGGGAAGGATGGTTGCAGCCCGAACCGAGCGACTTGTTTCCTGTAATCAGGGTATCCAGTAACATCATTTACAGGAAAATGTCCCTGCAAGATTGTTGTCTAGCGGTCTGCAGAATTGATTACTGCTTGGCTGGGCTACAAAGTGAGGGAAGAAACTGGTGGGAGGCGTAGGAAGCATTAATGCTACAAGTGAAATGTTACCCAAAGTGAAA
The DNA here is from genome assembly GCF_004798865.1 of Varanus komodoensis. Taxonomy (NCBI): domain Eukaryota; kingdom Metazoa; phylum Chordata; class Lepidosauria; order Squamata; family Varanidae; genus Varanus; species Varanus komodoensis. The sequence goes on from NW_025335761.1 coordinate 60,603,174, forward strand.
TGAGAAGCAATCAGACAGGAGGAAGGGCTCTGTCTGATCAGACGGGAGGAAGGAAGGGAGGTTCCACACCTGCTCAGTTTGTGACCAAATTTCACCTTACGGGAGCTTTCAGTGAAAGCCGCAAAGGGCCTTGGAATTCTATTCTCCATTTGTGGATAGGGTTGCCATTTCTGTATTCCCAGGAAAGAGGGCAAAAGGCATGGATCTGCAAAACAACAAACAAAAAAATTCACTCTTGTGTACTGCTCAGGATAGCAGGTGCTCAGGTGTTCCTTGCATACAGGATAGCCTTCCTGGGAGAAGACTGGGGCCTCTCTGTGTTGTGTAAAGGCAGCATGCTTACCAGACACTCCTGCGGTGTAGTACAGTGACCAGGGAAGACTCAGGCATGGCCATTCCCATGGTCACTGCTGCTTGAGGCAGCATGGCGCAATGCCCCACTGCTGGCAAGATCCTGTTGCCACTTCCGGGCACTGGAAAGCCATGCACTGGCAGGGATGAAAGGGAGGGCAGAGCAGCCAATTGCTAGGCTACTGCCAGCAACTCAGCAGTTGTCGGGCAGATTTGGACAGTGATGAGTGTGGGCAGGAGAGTCCACTGTAGCTATAACCACTCTTGCCTCCAAACTCTATGGTGGAAACATGGAAAATGTGCAAGAACATTGTAACTGGGTTCAGACTGCAAAACAAGCCATACAGAAGCAAAGAAGCCTTACAACAACCTGTTGTTTCTCCACATGCTTTCATGCAAATCAAACATACTGTGCTTCACCATGGATGCTTGGTTCAGATGTAACAACATGCCATCCCTGCATGGTTTCCATTGTGGTTTGTTGTTACATGTGAACCCACCCAGAATTTCAACTGTGGTTGTACCATAGATTTGTTAGTTAAATGATAAGTGTTGGTTCTGTGAGACTATCCAAACCCACAGGAAAGATATCGTACTTCTTCATTATTAGTATTATACAATTTTTTAAAGAGACTGTTGTCTTCTATCTATGGTGACCCTGTGAATGAATGGTTCCTCATAGGGTTTTCAAGGTAAGAAATGTCACAAGGGTCTTACTATTACCACCTTCTACATAGGACTAATTGCAATTAGCATGAGCATCACTGCATTTGTTGGAGAATGTGTTGGTGTCATCACATTCAGCTACTACTGCTGCCCAGGAACTCCTCTTCAGGAGTTTCTCTGCTCCATCACCATTAGAGGTACGCATTCTCTTCTGCAGGTGTCCCTGTTACTACTGAAGAGGGCAGATGCATCTTAGTTTACCTTGGGTGAGTTTGGCCTCTGGGCTGAATTGCTCTCAGCTTCTCTGACAGTCTTACCCCCTGGCCCAGGTCAAGGTGTGCATCCAAGAAAGGATGAAAAACAATGCAGTTGCAATCATGCATAATGACAGAGCAGCACAGGGACAGTAAAATGGGACAGCACAGTTTCCTTGCAAGCCAGGCGAATCTTGGGTAATCAGGTGCATTTTCAGCAGGCATTTGAAAAATGGCCAATGTTCTACGTTCCAGCCCACAGGAGGGAGTTTTTTCCACAAGATGTGTGCCACTACCAAGAAAGCCAGCTGTTAAAGCATTTCATGGCAACATACCGATAATTTGGGAATGACCACCAAAACCACCTCCACAGATCTTGTCAGTGATTTATATAAGTAAAGGTGAGCTTCAGGTAGAGGTACACGCTATTCCCTCTCCATCCTTTCTCTGCTTGCTTAGAGGGGATCCAGAGTTCCCAATGTGTGATTTTCACATTTTTGCTCCTGCCTTTTACCTCACAAGGGCCTTTAACCTAGTTCTCAGGAAAATTGATTCTTAACACAACAGAACACTTTAAAACACAATTTTGATGCAAGAAAGAAAAGCAGATTAATGATTGTAATGATCTAGTAATGGGAACGATTGAAGGCAACAGGAGAAGGGGACGGCAGAGGTTGAGGTGGCTAGAAGGGGTTGCTGGGGCAGTGGGTGTGGGCTTGGGTGGACTCCGGGGGATGGTGGAGGACAGGAGAGCCTGGAGGAATGTTATCCATGGGGTCGCGATGGGTCGGGCACTACTTTGCGACTAAGCAACAACAGCAATAACAACGATCTAGTGGCCGAGACTGCATTCACACAGCACCATATGCCTGTGAGGTGCGCAGACCAGGCACCCCTAAATGTTTGGCCAGGGGGGCACCACAAAAGCGTGTGTGTGCACGTGGTGGTGGGCGCGTCATTCTGGACCGAATGTCTCGCAAAGCTAGCATTGCAAACTGTTCTTTAACAGGGAGAGAAACACGTGGGGGGGGGCGAGCTCACCCCCGATCAGGGGCGCGCGGGGCTCCGGCGGTCGCTAGGCCGTGGCGCGTCCAGACGTTAGCCGTAAATGAGACTCAGGATGCCAAAGGCGGCGGCGGCGGCGGCGGCGGCGGCGAGGAGTTCCTTTTGCCAAAGGTCACGCAGCCGGCAGCACCCCACCTCCTTTCTCCGCCCCCCTTAAAGGGAAACGAAGCCGAAGCCCAACCCACGCGGCCCCCTTGCAGTTCCTCTCCTCGCCTCGAGTGGAAGCGGTTAAGCGGGGCAGCCGCGTTGGCAGCGCCAGCAGCCGGCGGCTTCTGCGTGCCCTGTGATATGCCCGCCACAGGGTGACGCAAGGGCTGGGAGAAGCCTCCGTCGGAGCGAGCCATTTGCACCTGCGTAAGAGGCGGCGGCGGCGGCGGCGGCGGCGGCGGCAACAGAAGCAGCCCGGCTCCTCTCGCTGCGCCGCCCTCAGAGCCTCCCCTGCAGCGGTCGGAACTCCCTCCCTGCTCCCTGCAGCGGCCGCCGCCTTTTTCCCCGCATCCTCCGCCCCAGAGAGCCGAGCCCGGCCGCCTGCTCGTCCGCCTCGCAGCCCTAGCCGGGATGACTTCGCCGCCACCGGACCCCCAGCGCTCCTCCGGGGCGCACTGGGTTGGAGACGGCGCGGAAGAAGCGGAGAGCGCAGCTGCGCGCCGCTGGAACGGGGAAGGCGCGCAGCAGCCTCAGCCGCCGACCGCGGCGTTCGGCTCTGCCAAGGGACCTCCGCCCGTTTCCATGGCGACTGCATCCACAGGTAAGAGGCGAGGTCCCCGGAGATGCTCAACAAAGGGGCCGCGCGCAGCACCCGCCTTCGGCACGTTCGAGCACGCAGCCCGGCCACGGCCGCTGGGGAATCCTGCCCAGGTCCCTGGCGGACTCTGAGGAAAGGGCGAGACAAAACCTCAGGGCCTCGAAAAAATGGTGGTGGACCGTGAAGGGGTCCACGCTCCCTCTAAAGCGCCTCAGGTTCCATGCACTGTATCATAAAGTGGCGAAATATTCTAGGGGCATGCTGGTGACCATGTCACATTTCAGTTAGAAATTGGGGGCGTGGGGCACCCTGCACGCGTAATGGCCCCTTGGTGTTTATTTCATTTCAGTGTCCATCTGTGGTCTAATTAGGGGAGGCTGATTGCCTTTGGGACAAGCTCTTGTTCCCATAGTGCGTCACACGTTTACTTTCCAGTTGCTTTTAGAAGACAGTGGTTCAATTTGAATGTACTCTTGCTTCTTGGGTCTTTATTTCTGTATTTCCTGGTAGCTGAAGCTGTGCAGTTTTGCATTTCTTGTTAGATTTTCGTAGGTTAGAGATACGGAGATTGCTATTGCTGATCTGTCGTATTTCAGGATGGTGCCTGAGTTGCCTACACAGCATGTGAGTTTTCAGGATGGGGAACATTTCTAAAGAAAGGCTTTTTCTACACCTTCATCTCTTGTGTCTGTTCTAGTTATAATCCCCACCCTCCGTGGAAAACATTCATGCCCCTGTTAGGTTATGCAATCTTGCAGTGCTAAACTTATGTGAAGCAAGTTGAGGAGTGGGAGTGGCTGGGAGAAAAGATGGGTCCCAGTTATGCAATGTGGCACCCATTGCTGCTGAGGAAGCGGCAACGCAGGGCTGGATTTTCCTCCCTCTCTGATCTCTTGGTCTCATTTTGCACAGACTACCAACCAGACACTGCCCCTAGCTGTGTCATGCGTGTGTGTGGCAGGGAATATTTGCCCTCTGATGTAGGTTTGTTATTGTTGTTACATACTGTCAAGTCATCTCTGACTTATGGCCAGCTTATGAATGAGAGCCCTTCAATGACAGCCCCGCTGAGCTCTTCTAGGTTCAAGGTTGTGGCTTCCTTGATGGACTCCATCCATCTCTCATGTGGTCTTTCATTTCTCCTCCTGCCTTCGACTTTCCCCGGCATGAATGTCTACTCCAGGGAGTCCTGTCTTCTTATGATGGGTCCAAAGTATGACGGCCTCAGTTTTGTCATTTTTGCTTCTAGGGAAAGTTCTGACTTCATTAGATCCAGGACCTACTTGTTCGTATTTCTGTCGATACAGAGTATTCACAAAACTCTTCTCCAGCTCTGTATTTAGAATGGATCGATTTTCTTCCTGTCTGTTTTCTTCATTGTCCAGCTTTCATGCCCATATATAGTGACTGGGAATACAATAAACAGTGTTGATGATCTTGGCCTTAATCGCCAGCGAAACATCCTTACATTTGATTATCTTTTCTAGTTCCTTCATTGCTGCTCTTCCAAGTCTCAGCCCTATTCGAATTGGCTGCAGTCTCCCTTTGAATTGATGACTGAGACGAGGTGTACAAAATATCTCACCATTTCATGTCATTTGTGAAATTTCCTGATGAAGGTGCAATATAGATTTCTTGAGAATCCTAAACCCGTTGCTATGTTTCTTCTAAATTTCTAAATATGCTTATGAGATGGAACCTAAATACTCACTGTCTAGTGTTTATATGGTGTTTAGCAGAACAAACTGTGTAGCACCATAGATTTTAGAAGACAGCAACCATTCTTTTTAGACAGTTTATGTTGAAGAAAGGTGACTTTAAACTACGAAGCAAAGGCAGATGAGATGGAAAGAATAGATGGCATATATGTGAGTGTGAAAGGGGAGAAGTAGTCCTTGGGTGGATTACCCTGAAGGGTATAATTACAAGGGATGGAAGCTCATAATATTTATGCTGAATATTCTCTAATGGCAAGAAATGTGACGACATCCAAGCTACGAACTTCTTAGGAACAAAGAGAGGATGATTTCCTTAATGCAAGCATCCATTTCCACTGCCTTGTTTTCCTTTTCACCCCGTTAGTATATTAAACAAAATGATTGCATTCATCCATTTGAATCAGACTTTCTAAATAGAATGTAGAAATATGCAGTTAAGCAGGGCTGTGGAGGGAGGCTGGAAGCAATTTCTTTCCCATTCCTTTTGGAATCCTCTTCAAAGCAAATTTTAGAAAACCCTTTACTTTTATGTTGGCTAAATCTGGATGCCTGAGAAGGAGAGGCAGAGCTTATAATTTCTGAGGCTCCCTTCTTGCGGCTAGATCACGGTTCAAAAGAGCTGACGAAAGCAGAACAGCTCATTTCTTTCTTTGATAAAAACAGGAGTGAATGTTTGCAGGAGAAGGGGGCAGGGATGGTATTTTACTGCATGCTGTGATACCCAATTCTACTAGGACGCATATACCCCAGTCCTCCTAAGTAAATACGTTTGATTTGGGAAAAGCAGTGCTGAAATCTATTGTCTTTATAATCATGATGTCAGCCTTCTTGTTCCACACCTGACGAGAAGATCCATAGCTCAGAGTACAGAGATAAATACTTCTGTTGCTTCCAAATTCCAGAGGAAGTGCATTAGCCCATGAAATACCTCTTCCAAATCTTTAAATGCAGGTTGCATCGTGTTGTGACAAACCATCCCGAGAGCTTTGGCTCTTGGGTGATATACCAGTGTAATCCCTACATATTTATTTATTGAGTAAGTAAATAAATTGTAAGCATCTGCTTCCAAAACAAGCTGGCTCTGCCATTTACAAAGCAATCTTGTACATGATACATGTACAGCATACTGCATTCTTTACTTACATGAATGTGTTTGGACTGCAAACATGGTAGATATGTAGAAGCACATTTACTAGGAATTAGGCTCCACTGAGTTCCGTGGTACTTACTTTCTGCTTACTAATAGCAGTATTAAACAGTTTAGTAGTAGGGGACACGGGTGGAGACAGACGGAGAAGCAACTGTGCTGGAGAACCAGAAGGGTATGGCAGAGATAATAGGAAGTTGTGGGACTTGTTCTCTGCTTTGGCATTGCTTCCTCCAACAAGGAAAGGTGCTTGGAGTTCCAGGAGAGTCTTTATAACTCTTGCATGCCTTCCATCAGGATGTTTTATCTCACTGCCGGTTGAGCAAGACCGAGGGCACAGAGCTGGTTCTTGCTGGTGGCAGTTGCTTGCTTGGAGGGAGTCTCGGTGCTGTTGGTTGTGCAGCTGAACATTCTCTTGGAAAGGTGGGAAGCTACTTGAGTGTGGCACTTGGTTTAAAGATCCTGGGTGCTTCCTGTATTAGCTTGAGGAGAGTGCTCAGCATGGAACCACCGGCCCTGCCTTGTCCTTTGGAAGTAGCTGGAAATCCTGTGGTCAGGATTTTTCCTGACGATTCCGTGTGTGGGTGAGAAGGGAGAGAACAAGAGAGGCTTGGAGGGCAAGAAGTGGCAGAGAAGAAAGGTCATGTACATCCTTACTCAAAGCCATTTCTCTGCTTGAAATATCCCCTCAGGCGGTCCCATTTCCTTAGGGTATCAGGGTTTTTTTACATGCAGGGCCAGCCCTGCCAGTCAGCAACATAAAGTGTTTTCCTCAGGTGGCAGATGTAGGCGGTGTCAGCCCACCTGGCTGTCCTTGTGGATCCCCCAAATATTCCCTCTGGAAAAAGGAACTATATCACCTGGTTCTCCCGTAAGGACAACCCCGCAGACAGGTGGAGTACACGTTGTTGTTGAATTGGGGTTGTTGTTCTCTATGAACCCTGTGTTATGATTTAACTATGGATTTTTAATTGTAAACAACCCAGAGTTCATAACCCAAGAACCTACATTGGGTTCTCTTCCTGGGTTCATGATTTACAACCCCTAGTTAAACAACAGTGCAGGGTTCGCAGGTCATCACAACCCACAATTCAATGACAACCTGTGTCAGGTTTGTTTTTACTTGTGAATCAGGCCCACGTATGTGTGCCGCGTGGTCTTCTCTGGGCCCCTTAAGTCAACCCACTGCTCACAGTTGCCATGGAAGATGCTGTCCAGTTGCCAGGATGAAATAAAATCGAACAGCTGGTCAAGGTGGGTTCTCACTGTAGAAAGCGTCATCTCTTCCATTGACAGATGCTACAAAATGCCTTGGAACACCCTGGGCAAAGATGTAGATCTGCAGAGTTTACCCAGCATGCTCAGCATCAGCACACGGCATAGTTGGGCAAATGCCGAGGCAGACAGGTTCCAGAAGGATCCACTAGGCTAACAGTGACGTTCCTTAATGTTAAACAATATGTGTTTATATTTTAAAAAATTTCTATCACTTTTCTCCCCAAAAATGGCACTCAGTGGAGCAAGACTACAACTTCCTTGCCAGACAGCTCTCTTTCAGTGTAGGCCTTAACATAGAAGGCCTTTTGTTGCTAAGAGACCTGTCTGGTTGTCTGACCACCATCTTGGTTACCTTCAGGGGCCCTGTCTAACTTAGGCTCAACCCTGGTGATAAGGCCATGCTTCCATATAAGCATGCATTAGCTACATTAGTGGCATGGAGATTTCAAGTTTCCAAGATCATCCTTTTCTCAGAGCCTGAAGGACCACTGGCCGCAGGCTGGTATAAAATGGCACCCCCAACTGATGACCATACCTCTAGCCGAATCAAGGAACAGAGTTCTTCTGCGCGCAAGACTCAGACAAGAATTTGTTTTCAGTATCACAACAGAGCTTGTGATCCTTTCAGATGAAAACCCACTGCTGGTTTCAGAATTCAGGAGTGAGGAGCCTTTTAATGGTGTGTTTCTTTGCTCTCCACCCACCTGAAGCAGGGAAGCAGGACCTTTGCAGATTTCACGCAAATCTCCCCGGAAGCTTCCATTGGTTTCCGACGCATCCACTGTCCACCCCAGCTTTAATTGATTTAATTATTCGATTAATCAGCTAAAGCTTTAGCTCATTAAGCAAGGCCATGGGGATGCCTCACAGCATGCAGAAGATTCAGTTCTTAGTATTTTCAAATAAAGGACTGGGACTTTTCTGTGATGGAGGTTGGACTGCGTCCGTCAAGCAGAACAGGAGTGCGCACACAAAGTTCCTATGAGTTGTATGAAATCTGTACCTTCATACAACTTTAGAAACATAGAAACAGAGCGGGTCAGAAGTGGTCTCCTGGGCCATCTAGTCTGACCCCTGGCTCCAGCCGGCTCCACTCACAACATGCCCACCATGTGCATGTCTAGCCTGTCCTTGAACACCCTCACCGATGGGGCCTCAACGACCTCTCGTGGAAGCCCATTCCACACCCTCGGGGTCCCGACTGTCAGGAAGCGCTTCCTGGCATCCAAATGGAACCTTGGCTCCCTGAGCTTTGCTCTGTTGGAGCGCATCCTGCCTTCCTCTGCAGGGA
>NW_025335761.1:60611788-60632115 GCF_004798865.1 Varanus komodoensis
GGGGGGGGGGCGTCTAGACTGTAAAAAAAGTGCTACAGGGGTCAGTGCCACCCCTTCCTCATCCCATGCTCTTTTCTTCTGCAGAGACCCGTGGCCAGTTTGCACGGATATAGTCTGACTCGGGGTAATTTAGCAGCATGGGATATTAGCTAGCGGTGATTGATTAAGGGATCTTGAGGTTGTGGTGGACAGCTTGATGAAAATGATGTTCTAGTGCAATTCCTGTGAAAAGGGCAGACTCCCTTTTAGGCATAATTAGGAAAGGAACTGGAAATAAAAATGCCAAGATTGTTTTCCCTTTATACAAATCTTTGGTGTAACCACACTTAAAATAGTGTGTGCCATTCTGGCTAGAAAATGACACACATTTTTAGTTGCAAAAAGTGCAGAGAAGGGCAATTAAAATGATCGAGGGGTTGGAGCAGCTCCCTGATGAGGAAAGGTTACAACATTTGGGATGATTTAGCTTAGAAGAGAGGCAAATTAGGGGAGACTTAATAGAAGTGTCAATATTATGCATGGTGTGGAGAAAAGTTAGAATTGGTTAGTACTGATTCAGCGCAGGGTCAAAAGAATGGTAGCCAGGTTGGGAAGGATGACCTATGAGGAGAGATTGCGGGAACTGCGTCTTTTCAGCCTGGAGAAGAGGTGAGTCCGAGGGGATCTTTTGGTGACTTAGAGGTATGTGATGGGATGTCTTGTGAAGGAGGGCCATGACCTGTTCTTCCCTACTCTGGAGGGCAGGACACGTTCCAGTGGGGTAAAGCTCAAGGAACCAGGCTTCTGGTTGGATGTCAGGAAGTTAAGACCCCTGGGATATGGAATGGGCTTTCATGGGAAGTGCTTGAGGCCCCATCATTGAGGGTGTTCAAGAAAAATTGGACAACCACATGTTGGGAATTACATGAATGGAGCCAGCTAGAGCTGGGGGTCAGACTAGATGACCTGGGAAGCCCCTTCTGACTCACTCTGTTTCTATGCTTTTAAAATAGAAAGGGATGAAATTTTCTCCTCTCTGTAATGTTGAAACCAGGGGTCATTGATGGGAGACTCGGGGCGCAGAAAAGGAAGGACTTCTTCACGTAGAACATGGTTATATTATGGGACTCACTGCCACAAGAAGTAGTGATGGCCACCCATTTGCATGGCTTTGAAAGGGGGCTGGATAAATTCATGGAGGAGACAGCTATCAGTGACTAGGACAAGTCCTAACCAGCTCCCTGCTTCCTCCAGAATCGAAGGCAATACACACCGAGTCCTTGGGCGGGGTGGGGGGGGGCTTTGTACTCATGCCCTGCTAAAGGATCCTCCGGGCATCTGTTCTGTTCTGAGAACAGAATGCTGGACTAGAAGGCCTTTGAGTCTGAGCCAGCAGGACTCCTCTTCAGTTCTTTTGGCTTTCATATGGCCACTCTCAGAATGATCAGCCCTGAACGGTCACTGTTTTCCCCATGTCTCATGTTGGTTTACCAGAAGCCAAGGGGTAACCCCGAATTTGCATGTGTTTGCATAAACAAGTGTAGGCAGTTGAAAGGCTCTTCAGTGATCTCTGCTTGAGTGTCAGATTCTGAGCTGTTGAAATGAATCCTAGAACTGAAGAATAGTAGAGCCGGAGGGGGCCAAGAAGGCCATCAGGTCCAATGCCCTGCTCGGTGTAGGACGCCAAGTTAACCCATCCCTCTCAGATGGCTCTCCTGCCGCATCTTGAATGCATCTAGTGTGGGAGAGCCCACCTTCTCCATAGATCGAGTAGTTCAGCAATGGAACCCATGAACAACCAGGAGGTTCTTCCTGATGTTTCGCCAGAATCTGCTTCCTGCAACTTGAGGCCATTTTTCTGTGTCCTGCACTCTGGAGCGACTGAGAAGAGAGCCTGACCCTCTTCGGTGTGACAGCCTCTCAAGTCTTTGAGAAGTGCTGTCCTATCTCCCCTCAGTGCTGAACATGCCCAGTTCTCTCAGTCTCTTCTCACAGGGCTTTGTTTCTAGTCCCCAGATCATCTGTGTTGCCCTCCTCTGGACGCTCTCCAGTTCTTCTGCACCTTTCCTTAAGATTGGTGCCCAGGACTGGACACAGGACTCCAAGATGGAGGAGTGCTGCCTCGTTGTGCCAGGGAGTATCAGCAAGTAGATTCTCTCTACTTCATTATAGAAGTTCTTTATGGGGAAAATGTGAGTGGTGGGCACTGTATGAGCCGGTCCCCCCAACTTAGGTGCATTCATTTAACCTTGCCTTTTCTAAACTGGTCCTGGATGCTACTGGCATGACAACATGTGTAGTTGGGTTGGCTGTGAAGGATGGGAGCTGCAATCCAACATATCTAGAGGTCGCCACATTGAGGAAGTCTGATTTAACTCCTAAAACAAATGTTTTTCAGGGATTCCTGCAGTGGGTATTCAAACACAATACTTGATTTAGTGCATAGATGCTTAAATATTTCCATCAAGACTCGAAGCTTGGAAAAGTTGAAGAGTTCACATCTGTTCCTTCCACATGGCAATTGGAGAAATTATTAGAATGCATTTTATCTTAGGAGGATACAAAATTCAAACAGACAGCAAAATACTGCAAACTCTATAGGATGCTGGCCTTTTTTGGAGAATGGCAATTTAACACAGAAAGCTACTTTTCCCAGTGCTGCTGAAATCAAGTATTTATTTGAAGGGGAAAGCTCATAAAGCTTATTCATCTGTGAGAGAGAGACTTGTACACACATTTTCTGTATTCTAGATCACCCAACACACCATCTGGACCTTGATTCTGTTGTGTGTTTTTAGGGAGGGGTGGTTAAAACAGTGACAGCAGCAGTATTTCCATAAATATTACATAGATTGATGCTGATTCACTGGCATAAATCTATGGGGATTTCCACCATCCCTGGACTCTCATACAACAACAGACCTGTGACAAACATCTTGATTTTTCATTGCTCTGAAATCTGTACCTTGCACAGTCTGAAGTGAGCTGTATCACTGTCTCTAATAGCATCAGTACCCTTGCCTCCCCAATGCAATGTTGTCGAGATGTGTTGAACTACAGATCCCATCATTCCCAGTCACTGTGCTGGTTGGTGTTTTTGGGAGTTGTCAAATGCATCTGGATGACACCAGGCTGGTGGGCAGGGATGGGGGGCTGCAGGTGCTTTCCACCTGGCTGTGGGTGCAGCTGAAATGGTATTTTTCCACCATTGGCTAGAAAAGGAAGGCTTAGTATCACCCATCAGTATCATGTACCACAGACATGAGCCCTTTTGACATCTGCTCACTAATAAGTTACACTCCTGTTGATCTGGCAGTTAGGAAAACCTGGCTCTGATTAAGCCTTAGGGATTTGTATGTATAGGAGTTGAAAAATGTTCTCTTTCTCTGTCTTTCTTGTTTATATATTTTATACATATCCCATGGTTTCAAGCCACATTGCCTTCAGAAATCAGTTTATGAAGAAAAAAAAAGTCGTAAAGGAGCAATAAATTTAAACAGGCAGATGAAACTACATTAACAAACTGCAACCAGTAAAATATTTCATACTTCTCTTGGGACTTAGGGCCCGTTCCTTTTTAAAGAGTAAAGCTAACATTTCCAGGAGCTGTAGTGTTATCTCAATAATGCTGTAGTATCTTGTTCAATAGCAACTGAAGCCCTCCTGCAAGACCCTCTCTCCAAGGAGGTTAAGGGGGAGACTGTCTGCAAGCGGGAGGGCCCTTTCTGTGGTGGCACCCCGATAATGGAAGGCTGTATTGTTTGAGACTCACCAGGTACCTACTCTGTTCAGTTTCAGGTGCCTAACAAAAGCTTTTCTTTTTCAGTGCATCTATGGCACTTCTTAGACCCTTCAGACTGATTGCACTGACTTAAATATATTGTTTATTATTGTTTTATTTATTTATTTATATTGCAATTTATATCCTGCCTTTTTCCTACAGAGGACTCAAGGCAGCTTACATCATCTCTCCTCCTCCATCTTATCCCCACAACAACAACCCTGTGAGGTAGGTTGGGCTGAGAGTGTGTGACTGGCCCAAAGTCACCCAGTTGGCTCCATGGCTGAGTGGGGACTAGAACCCAGATTTTTATTTAACTATGTGGACTGCAGGTGGCACAGTGGTTTAAACCGCTGTGCTGCTGGGCTGGTTGATCGAAAGGTTGCCGGTTCGAATCTGCACAACGGGTTGAGCTCCCATTGCTCTGTCCCAGCTCCTGCCAACCTTGCAGTTTGAAAGCATGCAAATGCAAGTAGAGAAAAAGGTGCCACTTCGGTGGGCAGGTAACAGCGTTCCGTGCACCTCGGTGTTTAGTCACGCCGGCCACATGACCACAGAGACTGTCTATGGACAAATGCTGGCTCCCTCGGCTAGGAAACGGAGATGAGCACCGCCCCCTAGAGTCAGGCATGACTAATGTCAAGGGGAAACCTTTACCTTTACCTTACTGTATTTTTATCTTGTTAGTTTATTCATATTTTTATTGCAACAGCCGCCCAGATAGTGTGATGCTAATGGACAGCTCTCAAGCACATTTCATTAAACAAATAAATACCTAATTCCTGAAATAGTCCCATAAATATCTGACGCCAAGAGCAAGTAGGGGAACTTACCAGAAGGTAAAATTTGGGTACATCTGATGCCTTAGTGCCTTGTGGATACACAGATTAAGTGCATGTGCACTGTAGGTGAAATTCATCTGCCCCACAGATGCTCAGCGACTGAAACCTAGAAAACGATTTCTCTAGCTTCCAGCAACCACCTTTTTGTTGTATTATTTGTTTACATATTTATTGTATTGTACATTACATTTATACTCCACTTTTCTTCCTCTTACAAGGAACCCAAGGCAGATTACAGGGTTTTCCCCCTCTCTATTTTATCCTTACAACAACAACCTTGTGAGGTAGGTGAGGCTGAGAGTCTGACTGGCTCAAAGTTACCCAGTAGGTTTAATGGCGGAGCAGGGACTAGACTCTGGATCTCTCGAGTCCCAATGCAGCTCTCTAACCACTACACCACACTGTCTCTCATCCTGCCTTCTTTCTTGCCAGGAACCCAGAAAAGCTTGCATGAGTCTTCTCTCCATTTTATTCTCACAAACAACTCCAGGAGGTTGGTTAATCTGCCTTGTGGGGTAGGTCTTAAGGCACTGAAAAATATTGCCCTCAGAGGGAAAACCAACCCGAGACATCAACAAGGGGAAGGTATACAATGGTTTTAAATAAATAAAATAAATATATAAAACAGGGAGAGCAATTTCCTAGGCACAGGTTCCAACAAGGCTGGGCCCAAAACGTTTTGCTGCCTTGAGGTGGAGTGGCAGTTGCTCCCCACCCCCTCCAGGTTGGGGTCTATCTTCTTCAAGAAGGCCGGTCAAACATTTTTGGCACCTGAGGTAGCAACAGAGCCAGCCCTGCCATTAGGCAGAGCAAGGTAGCACCTCAGGTGGCAGGTACTGAGTGCCCCACCAGTTTTCCTGCATCCTCTAAGCTGATCTGCCCTGCTACCCAGTTGCCCCCAGGTGTGGCAGAGGGTGCTGTCTGTTCAGCAGATGGCAGTAAGATTCAGCTGCCACTCCAGCTGGATTCTTTATGCTAAACAGGTAGAAGACGCCATCTTGCCCCTTGCCTCAGGCAGCAAGATGGTCTGGGCCCTCCCCAGCTGCAAATCCCTTAAGCCTCTCTCCTTGATAATAGAAGAATGCAAAATAATACTCTAAATAAGGAAGCGTCTGCTGCCCTTTCATGACCCCTGAAACCAGCTGCCTGTGGGAGCGTCCTTCTGCCTCATGGTAGGGCCGGCCATTTTACCAGAAAATAGCGGCTGCATCTGTTCAGTCAGACCTATTGGAGCATCAGTTACGCAGTTTTTTGCACTTCAGCAGCCCTCATCTGTCATGTAACGATGATAATGCCATTCTGAGCTTCATTGAGAGACGAATGCTGCAGATAATTGGTGTGGGGATTCAATTATATCCAGTGCATTTCCACATTTCCCCACTGCTGCTGCTGAGGAGAGCTTAATTTATCATTAACCACAAACTGGTATTGTTCACAGTAACACCAAATGCTCCTTAATCCTGGCTTAATAGCCAGCTGCGTTATTATCAGCCAATGTTAGGACAACGGTATACAATTCAACATTGAATGGTGTCCTTTTAGGCTTCAGGGATGAGATGAGGCTTTGTAGTCTTCCTGGTACCCTAATGCGTCTTTCTCCACTGTGAGGGCTAATGACATTGCAACAAACTGGGCTGTGGACTATGGAAAAGATGATCAGAGGAGGAGACAGCCTGTTCTGGGTGGATAGGCTGGGGTTGCATTGGATAGGCTTGTGGGAGGTATGGGAACTGGGATATTGAAGAATTTAGTTCTAGGTCTAATAATAAAATCAAGGAATCACAGAATCATAAAATCGTAGAGTTGGAGGGGCCAAGAAGGCCATCAGGTCCAACTCCCGGCTCAGTGCAGGACCGCAAGTTACAGCGTCCTGGAGAGAGGACTGTCCACCTGCCTCTTGAATGGCTTCAGGGTGGGAGAGCCCCCCCACCTCCCTAGGTCATGGGCTCTATTGCCGTACTGCTCTAACAACCAGGAAGTTTTCCCTGATGTCGAGCTAGAATCGGGCTTCCTGGAACGTGAGTCCATTATTCCTTGTCCTGCGCTCTGGGGCAATTAAGAAGAGATCCTAGCCCTCCTCTGTGTGGCAGCCGACTGTAATGTTTATCAGGAGAGATACCAAAATACATGTCTAGACTTAGCTTTCTTTTAAATATCTAGAAACAAAGCATTTGTTTCTGCCTCCACACTAAACACGGCTATGTTTTCTCACTGCTTCAAGATGCTTTCTCATGCTCATTTAGGTTTGCCTGGGCAGTTGACAAAGAAGGAAAGAAAGTTGACATCATCAGATGTTTGGAAGAAGGGAGAATCCCGAAGGTGCAGTTTTAATCTGCCCTGCAGGAGAAGGTGCTCTCGGGAACATTTTCCTTGTGCAAGTAATTGCTGTGGATCAGCAAATGGTCAGGTTTCCATATGCAGTTTCTAGGGGATGATCTGGCCCCCTGCTGGATGGGGCCAAGAGAAGCCTTTAGAGCCTAACCTCCAGACAGGGCTTTAGAGGGTGGATGGAGTTGGATCGGGACCTGGAGGTCCTTTGACTGATGGTTCTGTCAGGTGGTGGAGCTTGCATTGCAGCCTCCTTGGCATACTTGAGCAATGCAACTTTTTTCAGCCTGTGGCAGAGACATGGCCCTGCTGGGTGATTCAGAAAGTAAATTACTGGAGCTTTGCAGTGGGAATATCTTTTCCTGCCTCACCCAGCCGCTGCCTTAGTTAGACACACACATTGCTTTGCTTTGACCAATGCATCAGACGCTTGAGTTCGAGAGCACTGCCAAACTGTTGGTTCGGCCCTAAAAGGCAGTTTCCCTGGGCTGGCAGCTGATGTTGGCTTGTTTCTCTGCCTGGGTCTCCCAGAAAACATTGTGCACCAAAGGCTAAAAGTCTGTTACCAGCACAATCGCTCCAGCTATGGAATTTCCCCCAGTAGCTGATTTTGCATGGGAAGTGATTAAGGGATGCACCGGCACAGGTAGGAGAGGGGTAGACACCTTGCGGGAGCAAAATTAATAATTTACTTTTATCCAGGTCAGCAGCTGCAGTCCCCTCATCTGCCAAGATTATCTCCCAGGATAAGCTGTGCCTGACTTCTGTGCAGGGGAGAAAAAGCACTGAAAAATAATTGTGTCATCAGACAGAATGCTGTGTGGTTGCGCTTGTCATATCTGCAAGGCAAGGAGCATACTCAGGGCTTTGGGGCCTTTCATATTTGCACAGGAAAGGCATTTGAAGAGGTGCAACATTTCTTACTCTTGCAGTCCTGAAACATGTCAAGCTGAGCCTGCAGAAATGTATGACTGCTAACATCACTGTGTACAGCCACTACAAGGACGGTTTATATTTTGATAGCTCTCCCAGCAGCAGTGAAAAACTTGGTGCCTGGATGGTTCTTATGTCACATCAAAGTATTTGTCATGATATGAATAAAATTCAACAAGATAGGAGCCCCCAGAAGTTGAATAACAATGGAATAAACAAAAGAAAATGTTTATTATAAATATTTACTGTATTCTGCCCCTCCATGTTTCCTTCCAAGGAACTCAAAGTGGCTTACATAATTCTCTTCTTTCCTGCTCTCCATCTTCTCCCCACAACAACCCTGTGAGGTAGGTTGGGCTGAGAGTCTGTGACTGGCCCAAAGTCACCCAGTTGGCTTCATGGCTGAGTCGGGACAAGAACCGGGATCTCCTGAGTCCCAGTCTTGCACTCTTAACCACTGCACCACACTGGTTTATAGGATATGTTGGAGAACTACAGATTTCTGCATAAATATCTGTTAAGGCTTTATGGCAAAAGTTGTTGGTATCCTCATTCTAGAGTTCCCTGAGGAAGGACCTGTAGTGTGTGTTAAGTGTGCCTAAATCTAAGACCCAAGATATGCTCAATGACTTGGATGCAAGCTACAGTGGGCTGGCCTTCCAGGTTTGCACCCATATGGTACTGTGTGCCTCTTGGCATTCCTTTCAATGGGATCCTACCATAAATGTGTGCCCATCATGTCAGTTTTCATAGAATCATAGAATAGAAGAGTTGGAAGGGGCCATGAAGGCCATCTAGTCCAACCCCTGCTGTTGAAAGACACCAGGTCACACTCTGATGACTGTCCAGTTTCACCTTGAATGTCTCAAGTGTGGAAGAGCCCACCACCTCTCCAGGCAGCTGGTCCCACTGCCCCATTGCTGTGACAGTGAGGAAGCTTTTCCTGATGTCCAGCCTGAATCTGGGTTGCGGCAACTAAAATTGATTAAAGCACAATGCTTTGCACATCTTCTCGGAATTAAGTGCTGCTGGATTCAAGAGTGCTTACTCCCAGGTAAATGTCATAGGAATGCACATATCTTCGGAGCTTCAATGTATTCTTCTTAACAGGGGTTCAATTGGGTACATTTTAGAAATAAAAAGGCCTTCAGCTCCCAGCTTTTTTCCTACCAATACATGAACGAGATCACATTTTTCTTGTATCATTGGAGCAGATAATCTTTGAATCAAGGCAAGAGCCTGGTTTCATGGATTGTATTTTATGGTTCTGAATTCTTCCTCTAAAGAATGGCTTGTGAGCTGGAGAAGGATAATACCTTTTGGGAAAGCTGGAATTGATTAGAAGAAAGGAGTGTTGTTTGGGTTTGCATTTGTTTTTTTCTCACTGTTATCTTTTGTCAAAGTGGTTTTGCTCTTATCTTTTGTTTGTTTTGAAACACTTAAAAGTGTATTACCAGAAGCAATATCGGGATGCTTGCCACTCCTGGTGTGTTCAGTGTTTTTTTTCTCCTGTCTTCTCCTCCTCCCAACAGGCACTGTTTTCCCCAGTGATCTGCCTCGACCTTCACAGTGTTGATGTTGGCCTGAAAGACACCTTGCCAACCGTATAGGCTCACTGTTGCACCTGCTAATAGCTTCTGTAGGTTTCTGGAGCTTCAAAAGCCTCCCTGATCACTGATAACAGGGAGGAAAATTATTGTGTGTCCCCTCCCCCCTTCAAGATGGTTCCTTATTTCTCAGAGCCCACCACTTAGAATGTCTCGCTCTTCATTGCCTTTAATTGAGATCTAACTCTTGGATTCGTCATGGCCCATTTTCCCTTCCTGCTCCTTTCCAGGAAGATCCTGGTTTTCCACGGTTTTGGGAGCACTTGATGCTCTGCTCCTTTACCTCTCTTCCTTCTGTTCTTGGCTCTGCATTCTCCTCTTCCCACTCTTCATTTATTTTATTTTATTTATTTTTCAATTTATAGCCTGCCTTTTTCCTACAAAGGGCTCAAGGCAGCTTACATCATTTCTCCTCCTCCATCTTATCCCCACAACAACCCTGTGAGGTAGGCTGGGCTGAGAGTCTGTGCCTGGCCCAAAGTCACCCAGTTGGCTCTGTGGCTGAGCAGGGACTCGAACCCGGATCGCCTGAGTCCCAGTCCCAGCTCTTAACCACCACACCACACTGGCTCTCATCATCAGCATCAGAATCTGTTCCCACAGTCTTTTGAGGTTCCTCTGCAGAGCTACCAACAAATTTGAGCAAGATGCAGTATTGGCCACCAACTTGGACAGCCTTAACAGAGTATTAGACTGATTCATGGCACAGAAGGCTCGCTATGGCTACCAGTTCAATTGGCTCTGGACTCCCTCCAATATCAGAGGCAGTGTGCCTGTGTACATCAGTGGCTGGGGAACATGGGGAGGCAAGCTATAGATTCCTCCATCGTATCCTCAGTCTCTCTCAAACAAACCTTTGATGGACAGGATTTGTATATTGCTTGAAGGCAATCATGCGTGTATGATGATCCAAATTGCAAAGTTTTCCCTGGCTGCTAGAGAAAATAAGGGCTAGGAAGCACTCTGTAGTTTTATACTAATTTATGGAAAAGAGTTATTTTACTTGTTCCCATAGCATGAATGTGTGATTTTAATTTTGCTATTGTGACTATTATGTTTCTTATTTTACTTTTTATGGCTTTACCTCGCTTGCAACTTTTATGTATTTGAAATGGGTCTGTACTGCAACCTGTTGTTCCCCCCTCCCCCACTCATGTATTTTCTTTCTCCACCCTTTGCAAGATCCTGATGGCTGATGAGACCCAGAAGAGAATTTTACGTGTGACATACGGTGCAATAGGGACCACACTGCATCATAATATTTCTACTTTGCCAAACAGCCAGCCTGAAAAAAATGTCTTTCGGACATAATGCTACATCATAGGTTACAGCAATAGGAATGACCCTGGCCAAGTCTATTTCCCCTATCCTCCTCTGGTGTAAGAGGCAGCTGGAAGCATCTGCTTATGGTTTAAACTAACCATGGTTTGTTGTTATGTCCAAACTGAGAATCTTTTTTGTTTTTATTTTGGCTTATCCAAACAAGCCATGGCCTGGAGGTAGTTTGTTAAGCCAAGCTATACTGAAAACTAACCACAGTTTGTCCAAGTTATGGCCATGAAAACAAACCATGGTTCCTTGTTCCGGTAGGCCATGTTGGCTGGGTGACAGTGGGAATTGTACTTCAACGTACCATAAGGAGAGCTGGTTGGAGAAGGCTGATTTAGCTTCACTTCATGTCCAAGTATAGCCATGGTTGTTTTCTTCTCTGTTTATCACCATTGATCCAAGGAGCTTGTGGTAACACTTAGCTTCTTCTCTCATCCATTGCTCATAGTATGATCTGAAGGCACATGAGGTGTCCACCATGTTGAAGCTAAGCAGGTCCAGGGCTGGCCTGAGCTTGGAGGAGGACTACCTGGGAACCTTGAGTTCCATGATGGGAGAACAGTGGGATATAAATAAGTAAATCAAGAAATAAATTACCCTCAAAATAAACCTGTATGGTTGTTTAGGCTGAGAGATGGTAACAGGCCTAAGGTCACCACGGGATGGACTCCTAATGAGCAGGGATTTAAAACAAGATCTTACTGGTTCTAGTAGAACTCTCTAGCACAGTCTTGTCCCACCTGTTGTCTACAGATGTATTGGACTGCAGTTCTTACCCTCACTTGCCAGTCCAACACACCTGGAGAGCAACAGCTTGGGGAAGTTTGCTGTAGCTACATGAGAAAGAACCTTTAAAGAGAAATGAACAATTTACAACCTGAAGTTCAACCACAATGTCATAATCACAATGACCCGGTCATTTTGTTACAATGGTTAATATCTCAATTCAGCACATGACTAATATGTTGTGATAGAATAAGCTCAGAAAAGGGGGGTCAACCTGAGTATTGTGGTATTCTAAGGGATCATGGCCACATTTGAGGCCTGATTCACTGGAATGTGTTAAGCTTCTCCTATTGTTTCGGAATGTTTTAAGAGACTTAATGTTGCCTTCTTGTAAGATAGTAAAGGAGTAATTCTCCTAGTGTTTCCCTACTGCCTTGAAACTGTATCAACGCCCACATAGTAGTTATTTTCAGTTTTCATCCCAATAAATAAGGGTGTCTGATTTGATAAGGTATATTTACCCAACAACATTGTTCCATCAGTACTCATGAACAGACAAGTGGAGGTAGTTTTCTGAGGTTGTTACTCCACTATCAGCTTGATTGTATTTATTGGTTTTTATATCTGTGCCAAGATGTCTCCAGATTTTTAAGGTTAATTGTAGGATTGTTTATTTGCTTTGTAAGCCGCCCCGAGGCTTTTTGCGAATGGGGCGGCATAAAAATATGCTTAATTAATTAATTCATTAACAACACATATGAGTGATTTATAACCTCACAGTTTACTGAGTTCCCTGGCATTGCTTGTTTGGTTTCTCCAGTTTTACACTCTCCCTTTCTTCCTTGTTGAGTCTGAAGCTTCCTGCTCTTGAGAGAGGTTTGTGCAGTTGGTTCTCCCAGGAGGTCATCCCAGGCTTCTTGTCGCCTCATGGCTGCCCCAAGCAACATAAACTTCCTTCCATGAAGAAAGCAAACTGTGCACAGATAAACTTCTTGAATTAGTTGCAAATGCCTCCAAAATCCACGAAACGCATCCCTGGCCTTTAAGGAAGGTGCACCAGTGTTTCTAACTGGAAGGAACGGCGAGGGATTTGTAGGGTGAGCTCAGAGCAGTGTTTAATAATGGGATGCAAAAAGGGGATTGCATGTAAGAGGCAGAATTTTGGCAGGTGCACCTTGGGAGGCGTTGTAGCTCAGTGGTATAGTCCCTGCTTTGTGTGGAGAAGGTGCCGTTCTCAATCCCAGCATCCTCAAGTCAGGCTAGGAGAGATTCAGAGATGCTGTTAGTCTGTGTTTGCTGAGCTAGCTGGGAATGCTGGGAACTGTGCCTGAACACATGTGAAAGGCAACAGGTTGGGGAACCTGGCAGACAAGGTCATGGGATTGGGTCCTGGTTACCTGAAGGAGCGCTTACATCCATATATGCCCGGCCGCCCCTTGAGATCAGTGGAGGAGGCCCTTCTCCAGGAACCCTCCGTGAAAGAAATTAGGAGGGTGGGTACTCGGAGGAGGGCCTTCTGTGTGGTGGCGCCCCATCTGTGGAATGCACTCCCCAGAGAGGTCCGCCTGGCGCCGTCGTTATTTGTTTTTCAGCACCAGGTGAAGACCTTTTTATTTAAGCAGCATTTTAATTGTTAACAATATTTGCTTATTTATCTGGCCAGGGCGACTTCTTTTATATTTTTTATTTATTTTATATTGTTAATTTTAATTTTATATTGTTATTTTTGTATTTTATTGTACTTTATTGTGTTGTAAGCCGCCCCGAGGCTTCGGCAAGGGGCGGCATAGAAATGTTTTAACACATAAATAAATAAATAAATTTGAATAATTATTTATGTACTTATCATATTTATAGCCCAGCCTTTTTCCTTCCAAGGAACTTAGGGTGGCTTCCTTAATTCTCTTCTTCCTCTCCATCCTGTCCTCACAACAACCCTGTGAGGGAGGTTGGGCTGAGAGACTGTGTCTGATCCAAAGTCACCCATTCAGTTCCATGGTTGAATGGGGACTAGAACCCAGTTCTGCTGAGTTCCAGCCCAACACCCTTAACCACTGCACCACACAACCAACATAAAGGGCATATTCCTAAAACAGCGCCCTTTCTTGACTCGAACCGAGCCATTCCTGTTGCTTCCATGCCACCTCTCTCAAAGCCGCTTCACAGGAAGGAGCAGAGCTCCTGTCAGCCAGATTCCACGTTGCAGCGGGTTGCTGCGCACTCTGCGGCTCTCGTCTGTCTGTCACGGTGAAGCTAGACGCTTGCGAGATCTTGCCTGCTTGGATATCCTCCTGGTGTAGTTGCCAGCCCAAGAAGCTAGGAAGCCAAGCCAGACAGGCATCGGGGGAAATGGCCGGGCAGCCGCTGAGGTGCCACCCCAGCAGGTCCTGAGCTGCTCTCACCACTGCTCACCTGCTTCCCACCTTGCCCAGGCAACTGTGGCAGTGGGAAGGCAGAATGGGGGCATCGCTCCTAAGGACTCCCTGGCTCTCGGCTTCCTGGCATTGATGAGGGAGCAAGGGCAGCTGGGGACCATGGCGGTGGAAGATGGGCCCCGTTGAGGCTGTCTTGCCCCGAGCGACAGGCCTCCGACCCCTGAAGATGGCTCTGTCCACGGGCAGCTGCAGTGCAGTGCAGGAAGATGCGAAGGGGCCAGACTTTTCGTAAAAAGAGGGGTGGCACCCCAAATGGCAGTTCCATGTGGTGTTCCTCCATTACACCTCCCCCTAGGACTTTAGTTGAACTTTCCCTGTCCTGATGTGTGTTTCTCAGGTGTTGCTCATGGTGGGGACGGTGAAACGCACCCCATAATGCACCCTCGACAAGCGAATGGAATTAGGAAGAGGAGCTTGGTGTGGGACCGCTTCTTCTGAGGCAGGCCCCTTGCTGCTCGGAAGCTGCAGTCGAGCCCTGTGTGGACCTTTTGGCAGGGCTGCAGTACTCCCTCAGCTAAATGTTCAGGTAAATCAGCCTTTTCCCTTTAATTGAGTCGGGTGAGGCAAATGCAGAGCTGGGAAGAAAAGGGTGTCTCCTGGCAGCCTCCTGCTATGCTGGAAATGTGTTTGGAGATGCCTCAACCCAACGAGGTGGTTGTTGGAAGGAGCACAGCTCCAGCTGCAAGCCAAGGCCCTGGGTACCCACCTGTGCCTGCGTGGGAAAAGATTTCATAAGATGCCATTTTGAAAATTTATGTCAGGAGGGCCCCATTATTTGGTGCGACAACTGATTATGTGAGTGTATTGCCAATTTTTGCAGTTGTCATGGCAAATAATGTTAACATTATCAATTACAAGTTTATACACACCAGCTGGAAGGTAGCTGAGCCCTTGAAAGGTTGCAAATCCTATGAGAATAGTACCAAACCCTTCATGTTAGTCAGCTGTTTAGGGCTAACAAGCTTTTTGGTGTAAGACATTTGTGGTGAGATAATGATAAGAAATAGTTTGGAGTTGTTTTCCCCAGGCTAGGGCCATGCAGAGGCCTTGGACTACAAATCCCATGCTTCTGGGAATTGTAGTCCAACACATCTGGAGAGCATTATGTTGGAGAAGGTTGGTGTAGAGAAAAGGCCTAAAATACAATCTCATATACTGGGGCAGGGTATAATTTTTATTCAGAGAGTGTCTGGAAATATTTTAAAAATATTACTCCAGGGGTATTCTGTTGTGTTTTTTAAGACTTCACTAGATCCTTGGAATCACCTTCTCCCTGCAATCTTATTGATTAACTCTTCACTAAATATAATCTTCTGCCTTGTTTATTTGCTCAAAATAGAATTGTTCCGAACATGAGCATCCCTTGAGGAATGCAGAAGGAAAGAGGAGAGGAAAGTCCATTTAATCAAAAGCAAGACATGAAACATAATGCGAGGCATTGTAATACGGAGGTTACATAAAGTGTAGACATTTTAGGCAGATGCTTACGATAGCTTTTGTTCATTAGCAACAGAATACCAGGATTGGTTTAAGTTCAGACACGAGACCTTATTTTCTGCAGGTTCATCCCTTGTGATTAAGTAGAAGGGGTACCCAAATCAGTTTCTGTTACTGATTTTTTTTAACATACTGGAAAATCTAAAATAATATATCTACCTTTGTTAGAAAAAAAAAAAACCCTGCCCAACTGCCATTGAGTGGCAGTTCTGGTAGAAAGGCAGAGTAGAAATAATTCAGATAAATATTTCTTCTTTGCTTCTGTTTTCCACGGATCCAAGAAGCTGTGCATTTTGCCCAAGGTTTTTACTCTCTGGAGTACTACCAGGTTTTTACATTTTCACAACGGGAGGATTAGCTCTGGAGTGCTTCATTCTTGTTCCGAGCTATGTTATGAACAACTCCAGGTAAAACCTGCACATTACCTGATAGAGCCCAGTTTGAATATTGGCGTACCTTCCTCCTCCATTTTGTTTTGACTCTGACCATGCTGAAATCCTAGCCTGAGAGTCAGCAAGACTTAGTGCTAGCCATCGATTTGGATGCTTGAAAAGGGGCAAGGAAGATGCATGGAAGAGACGACTGAATGACTTGCCAGCTGGGATGGCTTCATGCTGTGTCCAGCAGGTGTAGTGTAAGTACATATGCTGCTTGCAGTGTCCTGGATACCTGAAGGAGCACCTCCTTCCCTGTGTGCCTTCGCACCCCTTGAGATCTGGGGCAGAGGTCCTTCTCCGGAAGCCCTCCTTGAAGGAGATTAGGAGGGTGGCTGCCCGGAGGAGGGCCTTCTCTGTGGTGGCGCCCCGACTGGGGAACACGCTCCTCAGAGAAGTTCACCTGGCGCCAGTGCTTCTTTATTCTCACACTATTTTAATTGTCAATCTGTTTTAATCTATGGTTTTGCACTTAAGATTGGATGCTGTTTTACCTTTACAATTTTATTTTATTTTATTTTGTTGTTGTTGTGAACCATCCCAAGACGTCTGTGATGGGACAGTATACAGAAGTTTTAAATAAATAAAATAAATAAATAAAACACGAGTGGGAAGTGGCTGCAGTATTGGTGTGCTACCTTGTTACCTGTGTTCACCTGGTTGGCCCGTGTGTAAAGAGAATGCAGGACTCAGTGGACTCTTGGGCTGATCTCCAAAACTCTCCTTATGCTCTTAGATATTACACTAACATGGACTTTTTATGATATTATAATAAATTATATTCTACCGTATTTCCTTGAACTCAAAGCAGCTTGCATCATTCACCTTCTCCTCTCAATTTTCTCACAACAACCCTGTGAGGTAGGTTGAGCTGAGAGTTTGGCACTAGCCCAACGCCACCCAGTTGGCTCCATGGCTGAGTGGGGACTAGAACCCAGATCTCGTGGGTCCCCAGCCCAACCATTCCACAGTATCCAACTTTTGTGTTTGGTTAGCACAAATGACATACTATAGTTCTGAGGAATACGCAGTAAGAAAATGCAACTAAAGTTGTGTGTGTCCAGGTGTGGTTGCACAAGCAGTCACACTTTACGCCTGAACCGCCCATTGTGCTTCTGGTGGTGCATAACTCCATGCAACCCACTGTGCCGCCGTTTGCACAACTGCTTGTGCAACAAAGATTTGGTGAAGTTCCATTAATACTATTTGAGTTAGCAGAATGACGCTGTTGGATACTGCCGACTGCCGGCGTGACGCAGGGGTAAGAGTGCCGGTCTGGGACTTGGGCGATCTGGGTTCTAGTCCGTGCTCAGCCATGGAACCAACTGGTGACTTTGCACCCGTCACAGAATCTCAGCCCTACCTACCTCACAGGGTTCTTGTTGTTGTTGTGGGGATAAGATTGAGAGCAGCAGGAGGAGAATGATGTGAACCACTTTGAGTTCATAAGAAGAAAGTGGAGTAGAAATCAGATAAATAAATAAAATCCCAGGTCTGCCCAGGCACAGGAACAAGCGCCTGCAGTTCTTCCAGCGCCGTGTAAGAGCAGGGCTGGCTTCCCAGGGTTTCCAGCTGGAGCTTTTCCATCCCTTCCCGGCAGTGCTGTGTGTATTGAACCTGTCACCTTCTGCGTGTAAAGCCGGTGCTTTGCCACGGAGCCAGATCTGCTCCCTGGTCCAGGTCCTACCCTCCAAGCCTTGTTCCACACTGGCCGTCTGGGAGGGAGCCCTGGCTGGCCAGTCCTTGTGTTTTTAAGACAATGCATGCGTGATCATAAAGCACAGGGCGGGGTTACATGTGCCTGTGTTTGAAGGTGGTTGTTTTAACGTTTTGCGTTGGATCCTCAGTTGCTTGCACAGGCACGTGTGCCTTTGTATGTTTGTGAGAGAAATTTCTGCCAAATCTCTCTTTACCCACATACATTCATAAACACTCCAGGATCTCCCAGCTTCCAGGAGCAGATTTTCCAGGGGCTGGAGCGACAAAGGGGGAGCTGGAAAAGCCCATTCCATTATCTCTAACCTTAGTAAGTCAGACCTCTAAATATATACTGGATATATTCTTTCCTTGTGCATCCCTGCCTCTCTGTTCCATTTGGATGCCAGGAAGCACTTACTGACAGTTAGGACCCCGAGGGTGTGGAATGGGCTTCCACGAGAGGTCGTTGAGACCCCATTGGTGAGGGTGTTCGAGGATAGGCTGGACATGCACATGGTGGGCATGTCATGAGTGGAGCTGGCTGGAGCCAGGGGTCAGACTAGATGGCCCGGGAGACCCCTTCTGACTTGCTCTGTTTCTGTGTCTCCCTTTCTCTCTCTCTCTCCCTCCATGAAAAGTTGTGTCTGTCATGATTTTTAAAAAAACTCTCTTTGGGGCTTGTGAAGGGCCACTGGTGCTTGCCATCTACCCAGTAGCCAGTCAAGGGGGATGAGCTGTGGGGAGCAAAGAGGCAGTGGAACGATCCCTGGGGCGCCAAGACCGTCCATGATGGGGCGTTGGGTGGGAGAGGCATGCATGCAGCCAGACACAGAGTGCCCACGTGTGCAGGTGCCTTCCCCAGAGAGGGAACACCTGGATGAAAGGGCAGAGGTGGAGGGATAACGGGGAGACAGAGGGGAGCAAGGAGGAGGCGGTTGTGATGGAGGGAGACGTGTCAGCAGGAAGGCAGAGGCAGCAGAGAACGGGACTCCGGGCAGGAAAGGGGCTGAATCCCAGCAAAGCAGGCAAGGGCCTAAGGGTGGACACAGGTCACCTTTCTTACGTGGGAAGAAGAGTGCCTGCCTGCAGAGGGTTGGCGAGGTGGAGAGAAATTGTCCTTCTGTGTGCATACACTGGAGCAGAGAAGGGCACTACCAGGCTGGGCTCTGGACAAGCTGATTGTGGCCCCTGGGAGTGTTGGCAGGTGGTGGGGAAGGCAGTGCTGGTCCCTGCCCTAGCCAGGACAGTCGGGAGCATTCCTGAAATTAAAGGGGCAGCTCCTTTCTTCAGCTCAGCCCTTGTAAGAAGTGGCCGTGTGGCCCTGCTGTTTCCATACCAAGGACTGCATTAAAGGCGCTGTACTGCTGACTAAGACTGTTTGTGGTGATGGAAGCAATGGAGTGGGGGGGTGACATTCTGCTCCCCCCTTACACAGTCATAGGGTTTCTTCTGGTTTGGAGTCTCTGCAATCCGTATAGGCCCTGCTGATCTCCCTCTTGCATTTCCCACAATTTTGGCAGTCACTCCACTTCATGACGTGAAACACACATAGATTAATCTGGGGCTGACCTTTTCTTTAATCTGCAAATTGGGAATCTCTTCTGCGCAGCCCTTGATTATGTAGCTAAGAGATCTGAATGCCGGCGACTGTTTGGAAGAAGCTTAGGGAGGATCAAAACAGGGTGGAAACAGATGTGGCTTGGCAGAGCAGTGAGCAGTGGTGAAGCGGAGCTGCGGGGGCTCAGGGGACGCAGCTCGTGATTAGCAGTGGTGTGGAAGTGCCCCTCTCAGACTTGTGTTCCTTCTGAGTTGAGTTGCAGTCCTGACAGTAGCAGAGGGAAAACAGATTATCCGAGCAAGCAGTTTTGTGGCATTGCAAAGAATTTCGGAGTAGCTTGGTCTTGAACCCACTGGCTATGTAACTGGCCCTTTCCTGTTGAAGGCGCATGCTAAAGCTAGTGTCTTGGTACGGATCAACAGAATTTCCTGAATTTTGGACCTGCCTGGGCAATGTGGCTATTAGGACTGCAAGCTTGAGCAGCTACACTTCCAAATTGATCACTGTTGAGAAGAACTCCATTCATTGTATTTAATCCAGATGTTTTCCCACTCCATCGTCAAGCTCTGAAGAAGTTGGCAGCTAAAATTATTATTATTATTATTAGAACATTTCTATGCCACCCCTTGCCGAAGCCTCGGGGTGGCTTACAACACAATAAAATACAATATAATAAAAATAACAAATATAACAATATAAATAACAATATAAAATTAAAATTAATAATATAAAATAAATAAAAAATATAAACGATATAAAAGAAGTTAGAAAAGTTATAAAAGAAAAGAAAAGAAGTCGCCCTGGCCAGATAAATAAGTAAATATTGTTAACAATTAAAATGACGTTTAAATAAAAAGGTCTTCACCTGGTGCCGAAAAACAAGTAACAACAGTGCCAGGCGGACCTCTCTGGGGAGCACATTCCATAAATTGGGCGCCACCGCAGAGAAAGCCTTCCTCCAAGTACCTACCCTCCTAATTTCCTTCACGGAGGGTTCCCGGAGAAGGGCCTCTCCCGCAGATCTCAAGGGGCGGTTGGGCATATATGGATGTAAGCGCTCCTTCAGGTAACCAGGTCCCAAGCCGTTTAGGGCTTTATAGGTCATCACCAACACCTTGAATTGGGCCCGGACTTCAATGGGAAGCCAGTGAAGCTGATGGAGGACTGGAGTCATGTGAAC
>NW_025335761.1:60632215-60643495 GCF_004798865.1 Varanus komodoensis
CGTTACAGAAGTCAAGGCGGGAAGTCACCAGCACGTGTGTCACCGTCACCAGGCAGTCGTACTCCAGGTAGAGGCACAGCTGATTAATCAGCCGAAGCTGAAGGAAATCGCTCCTCGCCACCGCTGTCACCTGAGCTTCCAATGAAAGCTCCGGATCGAGGAGCACTCCCAGGCTGCGGACCTTTAAAACTGACCATTGGAAGCACGGTTTGGCTACTGCTGCTGATGGGCTTCTCCTCCTCTCCTTCTCAGTAGTCCAGAGATGGAAGAATGCTATAGAGACACCTGCAGGTAGACCTACGTCAGGAGCTGGGAAAATAGGGGCCCACACCAAGGAGGCTATTCAGTACCGTTCTCTTTGACAGTGCAACATGTGGGCATCTTCATGAGATTATTATTGTTATTATGCCATGGCGTTTCTATCTTGCCTTTTTTCCGCTTCTGAGGAACTCGGGTTGATTTACAGAGCTCCGTTTTCTCCTCACAACAACACGGTGAGGGAGCTCAGGCTGAAGTTTGCTGCTGGCCCAAAGGCACCCATTGAGCTCCATGTCTGCGTGGGGCCTAGAACCCAGGTTTCCCAGGATGCTGGTCGTGGACTCCACCCACCGCACCACGCTGGCTCCCCACGAGCGCCGTGCAACTCTGGCGCTCCAAGATGGAGCCCATCAGCAAGGGAGAGGCAGATTGGGTTGAGAGAGCTCTGAGTCTGACATGATTGCGCAGGATTCTAGCCACCTGGTCTGGCTCTCCCAAAAAAACAGTGACATACCAGTGTGAGGCCCCATGACAGTGAGGGGAGATTATTTTGTGGCTTGCTTGAGAGGTTTTTTTTCAACTTACTGATTTATTTATTAGATTTATCTCCTGCCATTTTAAAAAGAACTCAAAGTGGCTCGGGTCATTCTTCTGTTCCTGAGCTCAGTCTTACCCCCAAACAAGAACCCTGTGAGATTTGTGAAGCTGAGATTCTGTGACTGGCACAAAGTCACCCACTTGGCTCCATGGCTGAGCGCGGACTAGAATCCGGCTCTCCCGAGTCCCAGACCCACGCTCTTAACCACTCTGCCACACTGGCTGAGGGTTGGGTCCATCCCCCATCGTTTCCATCTGCATCCATTCTGAGGCACCTGCCACAACTAAGCTCTGTACCTGACCTGCTGGGGGCCTCATCTACCCTTGGCTAGGGTGGCCGTGTGTTCAAACACTCCTCTGTTTGAAGGTGTCCTGTGTTTGAAGAGCTGCCCCGTCCCGGAGCAAGACCCATCAGAAAGCAGAGTAGGGTCCTGGAATTGGCCCTTCCACAGTGAGCATCCGGGCAGGAGATGGAACAGCTCACCTGGCCACTCTCTTACCCACCAGAATAAGATGCATGGCACTTCTGCTTGAATTACCTTTTTATTTTCCCAGTATTTTAATTGTTAATCGGTCTTAATTGTGGTTTTATATTTAGCACTGGATACTGTACCATTTTTATCTTATTTTATTTGTGCTTGTTGTAAACCATCCCGAGATGCCAATAATGGAATGCGATATAAAAGCTTTATATGAATAAGTAATAAAATAAATTACAGGGATGCTTTTTGAACCGTCATCTATGCAAATTTACATTAACAAGTACACATGTTATGCAAATTGGTGTTCTTTTCCTTTTTCTCCTTTGTGATGGCGTGCAGCTGACCACCCTAAGCATAAAATGTGAACATTTTCACTTCCTTATAAACTGCAGCTCTTGTCAGATGCTAGTTTGGGACACAGGTAGCGGTGTACATGTTCTTAAAAGCTGATGCCAAGTACTGAATGAATGGCTGACGGTCAAAGTGTGAGGTGTGGGACAGCCACAATGCTGGTACGTGTTTGTCTGAATCAACTTTCTAGGCCTTACAGTTAAATAGATATGTTTGAAAGGATTCGGCTAACATTAAAACAGATAAGAAAGTTATTTATTCTTCTTAGAGATCGGGGAGTGGGGGAGACGTGTTTGTCATTCCAGGAAGCCATCCATTTTTGCCACACTTGTGTGATCAATGGCAACCACATGGCAATACTAGGAATTCTGTCAATACTTGGGAACCTTGAACTAGAAATCTAATTGAGCTGGGTGGCTGGAATCTCGAGGGTTTTCTTCCCAAGCATCGTCTGTCAACCTTTTTAAAATGGTGGCAGGCCACATTTAGAACAGCATCAGGAAAATGAGGGACTTTGCAAGGGCGTCTTTAAAATAGATTCAAATCAGGGACAGGCCCCCACCATGGAGGATGCGTCACCACTCAGCTCACGACGGAGGAGGCACCTGACACCGTTCGGGCTGGTTCAGACATGCACACACCTCCGTGCCGTGCCGTGCAGTTTGAATGTGTGGAACAACCCTGTGGACAAGCCCCGTGTTTGAGATTGTGTCAGTGTTCTGCCTGCAATAGCTCATTCTCAGATCACCTGTAAGCCTTAACCTGCTCAAGAGCTACAGGTAAGAAATCCATAATCCCCCCCACAGATGCCTTTTTTCCTGTAGCAAATTGCCCCCCCCCCACCCCCAGATGTCTTAACTACAGCTAAGGGGATATGTGGACATGGGCATAATTCACTTCCATCAAGACCCTGCTTAACCAAGTTCAAACCATGGTTTTAAATCTCGGTTAGTTTGGGCAGCTGACTAGCTAATTCTCATGGTTAGCATCCATGTTGACATATCCCTTAAGGCAAGAGGGGACAGTTCATTCCAGGGAAGAGAAGCAGTTGAGCAGCTGGGTAATTTTATACCCTGGACTTAAGCATCTTATGGTACCTGGCGTTTTAGACAGCTGTGTGCCAGGGCAACTTATTTTACATTGTTAATTCATTTTATATTTTAAATGTATTATATTTTAATGTTTTGTGAGCCGCCCCGAGGCTTCGGCGAATGGGGCGGCATAGAAATTTTCTAAATAAATAAATAAATAAATAAATTATTTGTGTTGTAAAACACAACAGGCGTTTCTTTTCCTTCTGTCGCCAAATCACTGTGATTCGCAACTGCCTCTGCATTCCTTACCTATTAGAACAACAAGATCAAAATGATTTGCAAAGTCCTAACATCATCAAAGGGGGTGCGCAACTCCTGCCCGAAGCCTTCGTCACCTTCTGCTCTCTGGGCCGTTAATTGTGGGGTGGGGAGACATTGTTATGGGGCCTTGTCCAACCCTAGCCACACCACTAATGGAAAGAGGGTTTGGGGAGGAGCATGTATTCATGTGGCTACCTCCTTCCTTCTAAACTGCACTTAAGAGATTAAAGCTGTGGGGTCTACCTCTTTAGCTCTTAACTTTGGAAGAAGGAAAGTCTGATTTGCCCAGCCAGAATCTTGGGGTACTTCCGTGCCTGAAAGCATATTGTTTAGTCGGAAAGCAGAGAAAACAAGCTCCATCCCATCCTGGTAAGCTTTTCGAACAGGAGTGCAGGCTCTGCAGCAAGGAAGAAAATTAAGTTTAGTGGGTCTCTGCAAAGAAAATAAAGACGAGAAATGCCCACTTTCTGTTGGCAGGAGAACATTTTCTGTAGGTGATCGTGCAGTGAAGTGTAGACTCCATTTATCCGTCAGAAGAGATCAGCTTGACAGAGCAATCCACTCAAGGGAAGTTGGAGCTATGACAGCGCCTGGTCTTTATAGTTTGTGCGATATTTATGCCCCCTTTCCTATAAGCAGCATGGTTCTTCCTTATGTCTGAAAGAATAAATCTGCACTTCTTTTATATCAGCCCTCAATCTGTTCTCTTTTATATTCAGAGATTCCTGTTGCTGTCCAAGTAAATATTGCCACCATGACACAGCACAAGAATATATGCATTTTTAAAACACTAGAATGAGGACAACACAGCTGTACCTGGGGACTTTGTGTTTGGGGGAGGGGATGTGTCAGAATCAATCTGCATAGCTATAAATCACAGTCTGACTTTTTGCCCAAGTTCAGGGCATCTTCCTCAAACAATTTAAATAAAAAAATAAAATCAGTTTAAATAAAAAAGCAAAAGAACAAGGATCTAGTCCTCAGTAATATGGAGGAAGATAGTCAGTTTCTGTTAATGACTGAGGGTAAGCTAGGGGTTATGAGAGAAACACAGAATTCCCAACTCTGTATATTCCTTGCAATATTAACAAGTTGGAGATAGACATGGAAGAAACATGTGTATATGCATCTGTGCATGTGTGTGTGTGCATTTGGGTGGGTGTAGTGGGAGGGGCTCAGTCTTGTCCTTTCCAATAAATAGGCACAACAATATATTGTCAGATCAGAGAAGACAAGCCAAGCTTGAATGCACACTTTAAACTGGTGAGGGGATTTGAGAGTGTCAGAATTACACAGCTAGATCACAACTAATGACACATCCAAAGCAAAGCCAAAAGGAAGACTAGGGGCTGATGTGCACGGACAGCCCAATGCCGCACAACACACAAGTGAAACATGGAACATGAGAAGCATGACTCAAGGCAAACTGGAAATTGTAAAACAAGAAATGGAATGGCTGAACATTGCAGTCCTTGATGGAAGCAAAGTGAAGTGAACTGAAATAGGACTTTTTCAGGCAGGCAAACACAAAGTATTTTACTGTGGAAATGAAAAACTCAAAAAATGGAGCAGCTTTAATACCGAGGCACAATGCAGCACAGGCAACAGGGGACTATAATGCGCGATCTGACCAAATAATGTAAGTCAGAATGAGTGGAAAACCTATCAACATAACCGTCGTTCAAGTCTATGCGCCAAGGACAGACTGGAAGAAATGGAAACTTGGGGAAATGAAATGGAAACGAAAAGAAGAAATGGAAACTTTTGTTCGAGCATCCAGGGGGGAACTGATAAAGGACCAAAGCAAGAGGTGACTGAAACACCAGAGTAGGACACAGAGTCGGTATCCAGTGTTGTAGGGGAATTTGGCCAAGTAGGAAAACAACTCACTGTTTCGCCAAGGGCAAAAGGTTCTTTTTGGATCCAGAAGCAATGTGCACACAGGTGGATTAAAGTCAAAAAAATTTATTCTAAAACAGGCAAACAGACATAACAACATGAAAAGGAAATACAATACCAAAGAAGCTGGCTTCCTCTCTATCAGCCGCCGGGAGCACCCCCGTCGCGAACAACAAGGAAAAAGCCCCTAGTTCTCGACTGGCGGGTGTCACCCTCCTTGCTTGGCTAGATCTCACACTGGCACTCGCCCTGGTGGGTCGCGCAGCTTCTCTCCCGCCCCTAAATCTAAGAGTCAAAGCAGTTCAGTAGCCACATCTGCTGTTCGGTGAGCCCCTGTTCACTTTCCTGCATTTCAGTGCTGTACCATCCTAATTAGCAAGCAGTTGCCGGATGGCCTCCACAGCCAAAGCTGAGGCCTTGTTCAGGTCGGAATCAGGACAATTGTGTGACGCCACCTATCTCCTCAGTATATCCTAGTCTTCCGGAAATTTTCTTTTCCTCTGTACTCACTGAATTCTGTGAAGACAACCAGTGCTTTTTTTTTGGTCATAGAACACACCGGAACAGCGTTCCGGCACCTTTTTTCGACAGATTTTCCAAGTTTGAAAAGTAACTTTTGAAAATTTGATGTTTGGTCCACGTGGATTTGAATCGCCCTGTCGAGCGTAGCAGGTTGGTGGCAAAATAGTTAAAACGGTGCATGCGGGCCGCTTGCGTGTCGAGTCCGATGCGTGCGCACTTCGTCCGCGCTGGTTGTGATGGCGCTGCTCAGCTTGTGGCACTGCTCGGCTTGTGATTGGTCATGTGGTCGCGCTCTGAGTGCTTACTGTGGGCGGCGACCATTATGTTTCATTACACAACTGATGTGTGTGGGTGTGTGTACTGACTACATGCAAAATGTAAATAATTTCTTTATTTTTAAAAAATATTGGTGAATCGAAAATCTTTTTTTAATTTTTAGTGTAAAAGTGTGACCCCCAAATTTAAAAATGAAAAAAAATTGCTAATTACTTCTCAACCACCGGTCCTGCTAATAAAAAGGCCAGAATATTACCAGACACAACGACAGAACACATAGATACTAACAGCAAGGAAGGGAGTCGGGAAGATTTTTCGGACGAGAATTGGACAAAACTTTGGAATTTACTATGAACATTTGCCTTAAATACAACAAATTAAATTTATGTTAAGAACTGAATTTACATTTTTTTAAATAAAAGATTAACAAGATGTGAGTTCTGGCACCTTTTTTCTTACAAAAAAAGCACTGAAGACAACCATCTGTTTATCTCAAATACATACACCAGGAAACCAGTCAGACAAATGTACACATGGACATCACCAGATGGCCAATACAGATTATGTAATCGGGAGCGGGAGATGGAGAAGCAGTATTTTCACTCTCAAAACTAGGCCTGAAGCAAATACCAACATCAGAGTAAAGCTGAAAAGATCACTAACAGAAGCATAATGCCGAAGTACAACTTTAACATAGCAAATACTGTAGCAAATGCTTCCTATTTCCATAAGTTCTGGCAGTGTGTGATGGCGGCTTCATTTTGGGAAGAGATGATAATATGGCTGGGAGAAGACTCCTGTGAGTCCCTTGGACTGCAAGGAGATCAAACCTGTCTGTCTTAGAGGAGATCAACCCTGACTGCTCTTTAGAAGGCCAGACACTGAAGATGAAACTCAAATACTTTGGCCACCTAATGAGAAGGAAGGACTGCCTGGAGATGCCCTGATGCTGGGAACGATTGAGGGCAAAAGAAGAAGGGGACGGCAGAGGATGAGGTGGCTAGATGGGGTCATTGAAGCAGTCAGCATGAGCTTAAGTGGACTCTGGGGGAGGGTGGAGGACAGGAAGGCCTGGAGGAATGTTGTCCATGGGGTCGCAATGGGTCGGACACGATCGCAACTAGCAACAGCAACAATAATATGGCTAAGCTTTGTGATGGATGTCCTTTAATATTTATGGACATGCTCTATTAACCATCCACCTGTCCCTTGGAACTTAATGCAAAGTGTTGGTGCTTCGTGTGTCCTTCAGCTCCCCCTCATCGCCTTCCCTCTCCCTTTTCTGGGGCGGGATTGGTAGCATCGCTCCCCGTGGCCAGGGTGTCTGGGTGGGGGGTAATGGGGCACTGGCTGAGGAAGCGCATTTCCTAAATCAGAAGGTACCGTATTAGCATGCCCCAAACCTGCCCCACTTGCTGTTCCCCTGATGTCCTGGAGGACAACTCCCAGCATCGCCCAGCCAGCATGGCCAGCCGTCAGAAACACTAGGAAACACAGTCAAAAACATCTGGAGAAGGTAATAATCGCCCATCCTCCCAGCTGCAGTGGCTCAATGCATATTTTACCGGCTTATTCATCAGTGGATTTTTGTGGCAGGTGATTGTATAAATAGCTCTGAGGGGCTGGAACTTCACGTGTTCTTTTCAGAAGCTATAACTGAGTCATTTGAAAGCCAGCTACTATAAGAAGTTTAAAGACGCTCTAATTACCACGAGTCCAAGACTCATCATGAAGGAGGAGGTAGGGATTTCTGATGCTGAACTTCTGGGGGCTGCTGTTAAACAGTGGGGTGGAAAGAATGCAACCTGGCAAGAGGTTTTTCTGAAATTATGGAGCAGCAAACAAAAGAAGGGATATTCTCCACTGGAATATCTACATTCAGGCAGGTCAAAGTATTTTCTCTTAGCAAAACAGTGCTTTGCTTCAAATAGTCATTAGGCTTATTTATATATTTACCTAGTACAGCTCAAGCATTCAAAGGTGCTGAATGTATGTTGCATCAATAATGGTTATGGAAATCCTCTAAGACTGGCAAGCCATTTTTTTCCACACTGCAGGTGAGAAACAGTGATGATGTGAGAGGTCACTTGTGAGTTTCTGCCTGAGGGAAAAAATTGGACCAGGAACTCATGATGTCAGTCCACACAGCTCACCAACTTTTGCTTGAATATACTCTTTGACCATGATTGAAAACCACATTGCTTTAGAACTGAGGCTGAGGTTACAAAATTATTATCCAAAAATGCTAGTCCTCATGGTTCTAAGAAAAAATAGGAGAACAACAGGGTAAATATGGAGCATCCGGGGGCTGTGGGCAAGAATGTGACATCTTTCTTCCCTCAGCCCAGCCTTCTCTCATTGGGAGGTTTGTGATCTTCAAAGATTTCATAGCTTGGAAAATTAAAAATTCTTTAAAAAAATATTTAAAAGGAGCATTTAGCTGACAGGTGAAATAATAGAACTTTGAGGTTTGGCCCCGTTAAATCAGGGAGGAACATGCTGGCAGAGCAGCTGCTGCGAAGATCTCTGTACTAGCAATTGAAGGAATGCTCCAAAGGATAAAGTTTAAGGAGGACCTTGTTTGTTGACCAGCTGAAACCCACTGAAAGATGAGATGAAAAAAGATACTTTTATATGCAGCATCCAGACTAATAACTGGGACCAGATGGTCCAAACATATCCTTGCACTGGCTGCTTCTATGCTTCTGAGTCCAATTCAAGGTGCTGATTTTAACTTAGAAAACCCCTTCATGACTTGGACTGCAGCGCCTGACGGAACGCCTCCCACCGTCAAGGGAGGCTCAGCAGGCGGCCACAAGGAGGAGGGCCTTTTCAGTGGTGGCCCACAAATTAGGGAACAATCTCCCCACTGTCCCATCTGCCGTTAACTGTATTATCTTTTTGATGTCAGGTTAAGATCTCCTTCTCGACTTGAGGCATTTACCAACTCCAAAGAGTACGTCGGGGTGGTGGGCGGGGTGGACGGATTGCCAACTAAAATACTTACCTGCAGTTTAGCCATATGGACTGATTCTAGCTGTTTAGTTGTAACAGCGTGGTTTTAATTTTAATGTGACTTTATGATGTTTTATTCTGTATGGTATCTTCTTGTATTCATTACTGTTGTTCAGTGCCCAGACAACTTTTGCTATTGGGCAATCCAGAAATTAAATTAACGGCAACAGTAACAACATAATCCTGTGGAATCCAGGTGCTGATTTTTAATCCATATTGAAGTTTGTCTTTATTCCTGATTGGTCCTGGTTCGGTTTTTAAGTGGGGCTATAATACACCGTATTTTTCGCTCTATAAGACGCGCCTGACCATAAGACGCACCTAGTTTTTAGAGGAGGAAAACAAGAAAAAAAATATTCTGAATCAAATGGGCACATCATCACAGGCACATTCCCCATCACTTCCCCATGGGCTGCACATCTGACAGACTTACTGCACAAACACATTCGCTCTATAAGACGCACAGACATTTCCCCTTACTTTTGAGGGGGAAAAAGTGCGTCTTATAGAGCAAAAAAATACGGTACTCCTATTTCTGAGTGAGGCTGATGTTTACAACAGAATGTTTAATATTTTAAAAATCTAGAGAAAGAGAGAGATTTAAAATGTAATTTAAAATTCCATGCATGTTTAATTTTTTAAACTATAGAAACACAGAAACAGAGCAAGTCAGAAGGGGACCTCCTGGGCCATCTAGTCTGACCCTGGCTCCATCCGGCTCCACTCATGACATGCCTACCATGTGCATGTCCAGATAATTTGGACATGCACATGGTAGGCATATTACATATTTTAATATGAAATATTTTAATTTT
The DNA here is from genome assembly GCF_004798865.1 of Varanus komodoensis. Classification (NCBI taxonomy): domain Eukaryota; kingdom Metazoa; phylum Chordata; class Lepidosauria; order Squamata; family Varanidae; genus Varanus; species Varanus komodoensis. Next base: position 60,641,786 of record NW_025335761.1, read on the forward strand.
TAGAAGTTTGATTCTGTAACAAATGTATAAACTGGCTGTACTATTTGTGATAATTTTGCTTGCTTGTTTGGACTACTTGTTAGGGATGAAATTCCAAGCAGCGACGATACGGGAGGCAAAGTACCAAGCAGCACTAGTTTACGACGTTCTTGCAAGAGCGGGCACCCACCTCACAGGCAGCGTGCCATTTACACACAAGACATTGCCTTGCGTTCCCTTTTCCCGGCTCGCAGACCCTGCCTCCTCTCTCCCACTGGCTGGGTTACTCAGAGTTCACAGTCTTCTCTGTCCACCTACATTCATAAGCCTATTAAGCATGGATACTACTCACTATAAGTTCAATAGGTCGTCTTGGCCTTGTAGCCGTCTCCCTTGCTGACCACTTATCTCCCAAAACTTGTGGGAGGATGAGTTAGGAGGAACAACTCTTCTTCCAAGCGCATTATCTCCTTCTCCCTTACACAGGACGGCCAGCTGTAAAAGACCGTTCCCTCCTGTCTTCTACAAAAGTAACCGTTTAACCAAGGCCCTCTACCCCGCCCGTCTTGTATTCTTCAGCACTTTGATGTAAGAAGCACTATTCTATCATTTCTCTTGTGTCCAAACTCAGCCACACCATATACTATTAGCCCACCTTTATTTGTTTACTTCAGTAACCAATTTAAAACTGCCTATTTTCTTCTACTTCCTATTTACAACTCTTTACATGGTTCTGTACTCAGGCCCTTGGTCTTAAAAAGGTCTCAGTGGCCTCACCCCAGCTCTTCGTTTTATCCTTGCTTCAGTTATCACCTTCCTGCTTAGTATCAGTAATTTTCCTTCTCTCACATACTGTGTTATGCACATTGGATTGCCTGCATCCCGGTTGATCCATTATGATGACTATTTATCAGACAGGGTGATGACCTGTTAAATAGAGAAAAAAAATGTCGAGCCCTTTGCACTCCTGTGCTCCGGTGTGAGTTTACTGGCGGCTCTCACCCCATGTGCTGGGGAACAAAGGAGCAGAGGCGGATGCTTTCTACAAAAATTAGGAGGTGGCAGCTTGGATTTTGGGAATCCTGGGAAAAATCTGGACTTAAGATCCTGTAAAGGACAGGACATTCAGTCGACCCCCTAGATGAGTTGCAGCCTTCTTGAACGCCTTTGATGAAAGGTAGGGAAGACCTATAAAAGGTCAGTAAAGATTTGATTTTAAGAGGGCGGGTGGGTGACCAGAGCCAGACCCTCCTCCATGGCTCTCCTCCGTGTGATCCAGCCAGAATCACTTCCAGCACTGGGGCTTAGAAGGAGAAAAATTCCATTTAGCAGGAGATGGGCGGTCAAGCCACGATGCTCTCCAACAGTTCTGCAATGCTCACTCATGCACTCCAGTTGATTTTAAAATTGTACCCCTTTTCTTCACAACCAAACATGTTTAACATGTTTGAAGAAGTGCTTACGTCCACATACGCCTGCCCGCCTGCCCGCCCCCTGAGATCAGCGGGAGAGGCCCTTCTCCGGGAACCCTCCATGAAGGAAATTAGGAGGGTAAGTACTCGGAGGAGGGCTTTCTCTGCGGTGGCGCCCAATCTATGGAATGTGCTCCCCAGAGAGGTCCGCCTGGCGCCGTCGCTATTTGTTTTTCGGCGCCAGGCGAAGACCTTTTTATTCAAACGTCATTTTAATTGCAAATAATATTAGCAATTAAAATGACGTTTGAATAAAAAG